>NW_011499849.1:2354149-2361287 GCF_000495115.2 Populus euphratica | reverse complement strand
GTGGCCAGGGAGATTTAGGCAGCCAAATCCAATGACTATAAGGAGCATGGATTGCACTGATGATAGAAAGAAATTTGCTGGGTCTGGAGTCAATTTGAATGTTGTTAGGGCATTGCAAAATTCAATGGCGGATGACAACAATACCAGCTCATCAATTGAAAGCAGATTGAGTTCTGATTCTAGCACAATCGATTCCACGAAGCCTATTGACGTGAATGGATCTGATGTTCATAGTGAACATCCTTCGGCTTCGGAAACTGAGAGTGTATCATCTGGTACTACTTCAGAGAGTAGTGGAAATGCTGTTGGTGTTGCAGGACAGCGGGGGCGTGGGTTTATAGAGCCGGCAAGGTTTTGGCAAGAGACTAATAGTAGAATCAGGCGGCAACCAGAGCCTTGGTCACCAGTTTCTAGGAATAATGGATTGAAAGGACCTACACCGGCCAAACTTATTGCACCAAAGAAGTTTGGAAGTGATAGTCCAGTATCTTCTCCAAAAGGAGTTGTCAATAGTAGGGGACAGATGTCTCCTATTCGTGGTGGGGCGTTACGGCCTGGGTCGCCTAGTAAGTTTGGGATATCATCGGCTGCTGCACGGTCTCCTATGAGGGGAATGAGTCCATCGAGGGTGAGGAATGCCGTGGGAGGTGTTGTGAGTAGTAATCTGAGCAACGTGAATAGTACCCCTTCAATTTTGAGCTTTGCTGCTGATATTAGGAGAGGGAAGATTGGGGAGAATCGGATTGTGGAGGTGCATTTGTTAAGGATTTTTCATAATCGGTTGTTGCAATTGCGTTTTATCAATGCCAGAGCTGATTCTGCTCTGTCTGCTCAGCGGTTGAATGCAAAGGTATGGTCGCTGTTTTCTAGGATTTAGCATCTATTTTCTTTATTGCATGCTTTGTTGTTTGGCAATTACTATCAGTTAATGAATGGCATTGAGTATTTTATTGGATAGGAAACCATAATATCTCTACTCCTTCTCTCATGTAGTTCTTCCATTGATTTCAATTGTTAGTGGGAAGTGCCAATTTTCATGATTGCAGTTTTTATTAACTAAGGGATTTGAGCAAATCTGGGTGGTTAAGTGATGTCTAATAAAAACTGAATCTCTGTCTAGAGGTTGATAGGTGATTGAGAAGTAGTCACGAAAGATGATGGATTTTTTTGCACAATAGTTAGTTATGTGTGAACAAGTAGAAGGAAATCTGCTACTTGTTAATTCATTGAAAAGCGGTTGGGAGGAATTTATAGATTGAAAAAAAATTTGGTGCCGTGTTGACTATAACTGGTGAAGGTTATGTATATTGGCTAATGATATATATGCCTGGTGGAGGTGGGGGAGGAGGCAATTGAAAACCCCTGTGAACATGCTGCTGTAGGAAACTTGCTGCCTGAAAAGCCTAGCATGCTAAATTACAAAGGGAGGCTGATCCAGTGGAGGTGAGGCAATCTCATTCGCTGCTCTGCCCCCATATTTTGGTGTCGGAGTTTGAATGTTTTTGTTAAAAACAGGTGTTTTGGCATTAAATTGCCTTCTAGATACAATCGTTCATCTAGTCTAGTTTTAAATATCATGTATTTGAGGGTGAAGATTTTCTTTTAATATAATAATAAAACAGAGTAGGCGATCAGTGGAATGAATTAAATATCATGTATTTGAGGGTGAAGATTCTGTGTCAAATCTGTGTCAAATCTGTAAGAGTTGATTCTATAAGGTTTTGTGTACGGATGCAATTCTGAGGTGAATATAAATTTCTAGAATATTGTTTTTCATCTGCCAACCTAACTTCATAGCTATATCATCTTATTGAGCAGCAATCTTTTATATGGGGTTTGATAAGAAATTTTAATTAACAGAGAAATTTTATGGTTCATGAAACCATGTTGACAAGATGTTGAAAATAATATGATGGAGACAGCTGATTCTTCAGTTAGCTTATTCTGATCATTTTGACTGTTCATGGATGCTAGTTTCTCATAATTCTTTCCAGAAGCTTTGGCTAAAAATGACCCCTTCCCCCTGAATTGTAGTTCCCTTTTAAATTGTTTTGACCAAGTCAATTGTGTCATGTGTTATTCACATTTATTATTCATGTGGGATTAAGATTTTTTACTGAAGCCTGTAAGATTGTAATAGCTGGTCCTGTTGGAGAAGATACATGCATTGTAGATGTGTCCATCTATTACTTCAAGCATTTAGTACGATTATGGCCAAAATCAAGCCATTTTAGGATATCTGAACAATTTTAATACCAGGTTTTGTCCATTTTTGGCAATATGATGATTTATGTATGAATTATGCTTACAATTGCCACTCATTTTTATTTTGGTAACTCGTTCCTTATGCAATTTCCTTTAATTCAACCTGTCAAATTATTTAGAGGAATTTTCTTGTCTGATTTTTCTTATCTATACCAGAAAAGCCTGTATAATGCGCATGTAACAACATCAAAACTGTGTGAATCTGTGAGAGCAAAAAGAACAGAGTTGCAATGGCTAAGGCAAAATTTGAAGCTGATTTCCATCCTCAAGGAGCAAGTAAGATACGACTGACTTGATCCCATCATAGAAACACTATGTTTTTCAGTATATGATCCCATCATAGAAACACTATGTTTTTCTATGTTGTGTTTTCATTTCAGTATTTATGCAAATTTTACTGGTGTAACTTTTAATTTCTCTTATAATATTTCTAATAATTTGAATTTTAAGATTTGGCATTTATCATTTTAAGCTGATTTTTAAATCCTCTCTGTTTATCACACACATTTTCATATAAACTGACTCTCATTGGGCTGACTTCTTGAATGGATTGTTATAGACTTCCAAACCATATGGCATACTTTCAGCCATGTCATTGCCATGAATGCTATTCAAGGTTCTGTTTTATTAAGGAACAAGGGCCAAAACCAAAGCTTTATTTTAATCGAGATTTATGCATGATTGGAGCTTGAAGTTATTTATTTCTAGTGATTTCTATTTGGGTATTCTCTTTTAAACTAATGACTCATGATTGCTGCAGATGTTGTCTTTAGAAGAACTGGCATTGATTGACCAGGATTACTCCCGTTCTTTATCAGGGGCCATTGAAGCTTTGCAGGCTAGCACACTCCGTTTGCCAATTGTTGAAGGGGCAAGGGTATGTGCCATTTTCCTTCTCTTGATTTTCATTTTTGTTACTTTGTTTCAATTGGGTTTCTGATAATGGCTTATCTGATTTAAACTTGTAAAAACTCTTAATTTCTAATCAATTTAGTATTGAAGGATAAAATTAAAAAAAATTAATTACAAAAAATTCAATAAAAATTACAAATAAAAATACTCGAGATAGCCTAAGTCATTTTTAAAATTAGTAAAAACTTGCATAGAAAGCAAATAAATAAAAATAACATAACCCAATTTTTAATTAAATAAATATTTAAAGATAAAACTTAAAAGGCATAAGATCAAATAAAGAAAAAAAATCAAACATGGACAAACCTTTTAAATATAAGTTAATCTTTAAAATTTACAACATGTTAAATCTTAATCCTGACCTCAATTAAGAACCTAAATTTTTAACTAATTTAATTTTGAATAATAAAATTATATATATATATATATATATATATATATAGAGAGAGAGAGAGAGAGAGAGAGAGAGCAATCAAGAGAAATAAGGATGAAGAGAGATAATTTTTTTTAAAAATAAATTAAAAGGTTTATTTTAAGATTTTTAAGGACATATACATGACTAAGGAAAAGAGGAGGAAAAAAAAAAAAGATTTTTCTAATCAAATTAGACGCTCATTGGTCACATGTATAATAAAAGGGTCTTTTAGATGATTCAAACATGTCACCAAACAATTTAACACGTGTCGTCATTCAATGTATATATCAACAAATTTTTTTTAAAATATTTAATATTAATTAAAACATAAAAGTATGCTCATGTCATCTTTATATTAACAAACAAAAAAATTAAAATGAAAGTATGAAAAAAATCCCTAAAAAACGGTTGAATAAATTTTCAATTTAAAAATAATTAAGTTATTTTACTGTATTAAAAAATTAAAAAGACTAAAAACACTTGAATGTAAGTTTTTTTTTTCTTTGCAACTAAGTAGTTTTACTATGTGAAAAAAAGATCAATCTATCCCTTTATAATTTGAAATAACAATTATATTTTGGTAAGAAAATCATCTTATTTCCAATATATAGTTAAAAGGTTTTATGATTAAGGGCGATTTTATCATTATATTATTATAATAAATAATGTTCTTTGTCTTGACGCCCAATAATTTCCCTTCTAGTTTTAATTTTTTTGTTAGCTTGTTTGATGTGATCTGTCTAACCGTGATTTTATGTAATTTTCTTGGTTCAGTTTACAAACAAAACTAGAATCCAAATTCAATAACCACAATTCCAGCACTGGTATCCCATTAAAAAAAATGTATATTGCTAGTAGAATTCATGTAAGACATCGGCAAGGATGGCAAAAAAAATAAATTAACACGCACGTGACATATGACTCGTTTTAAAAATATAATTTCTGTTTTAACATGTATATAATAGTAAATTAAAAGTTTTTATGTAATTGATGATTTTGTACACAGTAGCTGTGTATTGTTTTCACCACGACGTCTATTGTCTATGCGTGCTTGCATTTTAATGGCAACTGATACAGTTTTCTTCTTCAATTTTTGACTACCGATATCCCTTGAAAATAAATATTTAGCTTGAACATTATGCATGATTAAAACTATTCTTCAAACATTGCCTATGATTATTTTTTAATATGGTATTAAAATTCTTTGACCCGGAGGATACCTACAAAGCAACCAGCAGAAAACAAGCCAAAAACATGGAGGGAATAACAATCATGGTGTCTCTGACCATGAACAGTGTCTATCTTAGATAATGATGTAGAGGGTGACCAAACCAAACCTAAAAGGAGGAAATGATCAAGGAAAATTGAGCTATCCACACACCAACCCTCACCGACCAGACCCAGAAATAAAAACGATATCTTCTTCTCCATGCTAAATCTGATTACAATCCAATTTTGAAAATCAACATCTCAACTAGCTAGCTCACCAATATTCTCCCAAGTCATTCTCTCTTCACATTATCTCCATGATAACACAGGGTATCGTGATAAGAATTGGAAGCGGGAGACTCGACTATCTTCTAGCCCATACCGTCTCGCCCTTCTCTTGTTTTCTTTTCTCGGCTTGTTAGCAGAAAGATGAACATCGTACTTATCAAAGCAATGGGACAAAGGAAAAGGAAAAAAAAACATTTATCGTAGCCTTCAAAGTGGGGTCTCGTAAATAAGTTTAGAAGCATAGGTTGATAAAAAGCTTATTAGTTCCTTTAAAACCAATTATAATGTAAATTGCTGCTTAATTCACGACACTATCTAACTCCTAATTATGATCATGATTTGGTGGTAAAGATATGATTTTAAATTGATTTTAATGTTAAGTTACTAAGGAGCTAGCGTGGAACCAAATGATGTCCTAATCAGCTTTTCAGTTTGTTAAACCATTCCATATACATGCGATGGACTTTACCTGTTTGGTTCCCACTAAAGAAATCGTGTTTATCTTCAAAAGTGTAAATAGTTTGGAGTTCTTACACGATTTAAGATAAAACGGTGGGGTTTTATTTCCTTAATGTTTTAGTGGGGATTGTGGGCAAGAGCTCTCATTCGACGACACCAAACAAAGGCAAACAAGCTGTTTTGGTTTCTACATTTTTCTATAGTAATACTAATAGTAATGACAAAAGAAAAAACAAAACAAAAAAACCGCATTATTTTCATCGTAAATATGAATCCTTGACAAGAAACCTGTCACCGCCCAAACCACCAATTACCATCAAAGGAGTTAGACCATGAAAGTTATAAACTATAGCATATTTCTGAGGCTGCAATGTCTGTGTAATTTGGAGGAAGAGTCCATGAAAAAAGCAAGGGAAAAGATTCATGCAGAGAAGCAGGGGCAGAAACGGACAGCGGGGGACAGGGCATCCTAGAAAGAGCGCAACATTGACGGTTTCAATTGCTAAGGATGAATACAGTGCCCCATTGATTTGTTTTCAGATTATCCTTCCACATTAATTATATTTGAATTTGGATGATAGTTTGTTTTCATAGGCTCTCTATATGATTCTCAAGGGTACAAAGTTTTTTTGCCATTTGACTCAGACTCAATTTTGCGCCATATTATTCAGGTTTTTCATTTTTTAAGAGATCAAAATTAAGGGATTATAATTGATAAATGGGAAAAACAAAATCATTCACTTAAAAGGAAGAAAAAAAACAAAAAACTATTAAATTCAAAAACATAAGACTGTTTTGGAGGCTAGAGGAAGGATCACGCGCTGCAACAATGCGACGAGTCCTCCCACGTATGCTAGCTATTTATGTTTGCCTTTTACTGTTTCTTTACCTTGGAACCCATTAATTGTATTTTGAATTTCATCCCATGTGAGTTTAAGTTTTTTTTTTTAATTTAATTCCTAATTATCAAGTAATCTTTAATTTAAACCTAAATTCCATCAGATCCTAACCAAATGAAGGCCTAATCAGCAAGAGAACAAAGAAGGGGAATAAAAAAGATAGTTGAGCAACCGATTTAGTGCATCATGATCGTGTATATGACTTGGATCGTGATTTTTATATTAAACTCAGGTTGATTGAGAATGATTTGTAATATCTCCATCTTAAAATAATAAAATGTGTCATACTGATTTTTTTAAAGCCTTCGTTGAATCAACCCTAGACATGATTTAACAATTGTGATGCATCCTCGCTGTTATTGTAACCAACTTGAACTCTTTTGTGGAAGAGTAAAGTATACAAAATGACTTTTTTCACAAGCCTTAACTAATTCTTGATTGGAGAAGTTGAGCCGAAGGTTCTTACACCTCTTCTTCAATCTTTTTTCATGTGTTTGTAAATAACCTAGAAGCTGATTAATGTCTATAGTCTCCAAATTCTCTGATATCGCTGCCACGCATTCAAAATTTGAGTCCATGAATCGAATAATTTCAATCACCAATACATATTTCGAGTTCTCTCCATCTCTTTTTTTTTATTTATTCACCATAACAAAGACTGCTACTAAGTAAATCTCAGTTTTTTTTTTTT
>NW_011499849.1:2303247-2353557 GCF_000495115.2 Populus euphratica | reverse complement strand
TTAATATATTTCTAAATAAAAAATATTTTAAAAATATAAAAAAATTATTTTAACATATTTAACGTAAAAAAATACTTTAAAAAAGAATGCAATCACACTTCTAAAACCGTCACTAAATTAATACTATTTTTCCCTTACTGCAGATGTCTTTGTCCTTCCCGCGGTAATGACGACTTTGAGGATCACCTTTTATTTTATGCTAAGCAATCAAGTAATTTTTTTTAAAAAAGAAAAGGGCTCAATCCAAGTGTGAGTGCTTCACCATGATAAACTCATCAATATACTGAAGACGAAGGTACGAGGTTTAGTTGTGGGAAAAATTGCGTTAACATTAATTTGATACCTTTGTTATACGCACTGTCATTTTAGCAATGCCAGCTTGCATTACCATCAGAGATTTGTCTGTGAACAGTAAACACAGAAGGTAGCTCAGCCCTTTTCCTCGTCTTAACAGTAAAATCTGGCAATCCCAACCGTTGGGGGTATAAAAGGAGGTGAAGAAAAAAACCTGTATAAAAGTCCTGTATTTAGATATTGTTTAATTTTATGGTACAACTGTATTTAAAAAAATAATATTTTTTTAGTTTTAAATTATCTTTTTATTTATATTTTTGAATATATATTAATATCAAAAATAAAATTTTAAAAATAAATAACAAATGCATTATCATAATACATTTTAAAATTAAACCACTTTAAAACACCGCCTCTACTGCTTTTATAAGCACCGGTGAGTCATGCCTCCACCGGACAAAACGGCTATTTTTTCCATAATTCTAAAGAAATCAAAGTTCAGCGCAGTGTCGTATGCGTAACGCCTCTCCGAAGAATGACACGGTGCGCCACTTTTCAGACACCTCCAGGAGCGTACCAAAAAAACCATAAACTCGCTTCCATGTATAGCCACGTCACAAAAACACCACGCTCCCCTTTCCCATATCCAAAAATTACCCCATTCTTAACCACGTCACCGCGCTCCCCTTTTCCATATCCAAAAATACCCCCATTCTTAACCACGTCACCGCCTTAACCCGCGAGTAAGTTATCAAATCTTCAAAAACCATGTTATATATATATATATATATATATATATTCTTGTTTATTAAAAGAAAAAAAGGAAGTTCGAAAACAGAAAAAGCCTAGGACGACAGTTATGCTCCTGAATCTCGCCCAAACAATGCCACCCTCTCTCCTCTCCCACGCCGGCTAAAGGTAACGGTCAGAAGAAAACCTCTCCGGTCACTTTTTTTCTTCTCAAAAGAGAAAAAAATTCATTACAAATTCCCTCACACTCTCACCAAATCGACCCACATTCACTGATATCTCTCCTTAATTTCCTTTATAATCATTCTATTTTTTTTTTTACTTAAAGTCAACTGAAAGGGTTTTAGACAGAAATTAGGGTTTTGAAGAAGAATGGTATCTGAATTGAGTATTGAATTTTCGTTGTTATGACAATGGTAGCTGCAGTTTCAACACCAATAAACCCCAAAACGACATCAACAACTAGAACAACGCAAAGCCAAAACCCAATAAGACCTCCGTTATTACCATCAGACCCCGACAATGCTCTCGCTCCTCGCCGTCCAAAATCCCGAGAAGTCAGTTCTCGATACATGGCATCGGCATCGGCATCCACTACTTCAACGTCAAGACGGTGCGCTTCACCGTCGATTTCACGACGAACAGCGACTTCAACGACTTCCGTTGCTTCCACAATCCAACGGTCACAATCAGTGGAGCGTAGGCGTCCTGCTACACCGAGAACTAACTCTCTTGATTTGAGAATAGGAAATACCAATTGTGGGGTTGTTGAAAGTGGTGATATGACAAATGCCCAGAGAATGTTGATAACTTCAACGAGAAGATTATCGGTGTCGTTTCAAGGAGAGTCGTTTTCGTTTCAATTGAATAAAGCGAAACCAACTCCATCTCCCATTAGTGTAAGAAAAGGAACACCAGAGAGGCGTACAGCAACCACTACAATACCGACCAGAAGAGCTGATCAAGTAGAGAATTCAGGGCCTGTAGAGCAACATCGGTGGCCAGGGAGATTTAGGCAGCCGAATCCAATGACTAGAAGGAGCATGGATTGCACTGATGATAGAAAGAAATTTGCTGGGTCTGGAGTCAATTTGAATGTTGTTCGGGCATTGCAAAATTCAATGGCGGATGACAACAATACCAGCTCATCAATTGAAAGCAGATTGAGTTCTGATTCTAGCACAATCGATTCCACGAAGCCTATTGACGTGAATGGATCTGATGTTCATAGTGAACATCCTTCGGCTTCGGATACTGAGAGTGTATCATCTGGTACTACTTCAGAGAGTAGTGGAAATGCTGTTGGTGTTGCAGGACAGCGGGGGCGTGGGTTTATAGAGCCGGCAAGGTTTTGGCAAGAGACTAATAGTAGAATCAGGCGGCAACCAGAGCCTTGGTCACCAGTTTCTAGGAATAATGGATTGAAAGGACCTACACCGGCCAAACTTATTGCACCAAAGAAGTTTGGAAGTGATAGTCCAGTATCTTCTCCAAAAGGAGTTGTCAATAGTAGGGGACAGATGTCTCCTATTCGTGGTGGGGCGTTACGGCCTGGGTCGCCTAGTAAGTTTGGGATATCATCGGCTGCTGCACGGTCTCCTATGAGGGGAATGAGTCCATCGAGGGTGAGGAATGCCGTGGGAGGTGTTGTGAGTAGTAATCTGAGCAACGTGAATAGTACCCCTTCAATTTTGAGCTTTGCTGCTGATATTAGGAGAGGGAAGATTGGGGAGAATCGGATTGTGGAGGTGCATTTGTTAAGGATTTTTCATAATCGGTTGTTGCAATTGCGTTTTATCAATGCCAGAGCTGATTCTGCTCTGTCTGCTCAGCGGTTGAATGCAAAGGTATGGTCGCTGTTTTCTAGGATTTAGCATCTATTTTCTTTATTGCATGCTTTGTTGTTTGGCAATTACTATCAGTTAATGAATGGCATTGAGTATTTTATTGGATAGGAAACCATAATATCTCTACTCCTTCTCTCATGTAGTTCTTCCATTGATTTCAATTGTCAGTGAGAAGTGCCAATTTTCATGATTGCAGTTTTTATTAACTAAGGGATTTGAGCAAATCTGGGTGGTTAAGTGATGTCTAATAAAAACTGAATCTCTGTCTAGAGGTTGATAGGTGATTGAGAAGTAGTCACGAAAGATGATGGATTTTTTTGCACAATAGTTAGTTATGTGTGAACAAGTAGAAGGAAACTTGCTACTTGTTAATTCATTGAAAAGCGGTTGGGAGGAATTTATAGATTGAAAAAAAATTTGGTGCCGTGTTGACTATAACTGGTGAAGGTTATGTATATTGGCTAATGATATATATGCCTGGTGGAGGTGGGGGAGGAGGCAATTGAAAACCCCTGTGAACATGCTGCTGTAGGAAACTTGCTGCCTGAAAAGCCTAGCATGCTAAATTACAAAGGGAGGCTGATCCAGTGGAGGTGAGGCAATCTCATTCGCTGCTCTGCCCCCATATTTTGGTGTCGGAGTTTGAATGTTTTTGTTAAAAACAGGTGTTTTGGCATTAAATTGCCTTCTAGATACAATCGTTCATCTAGTCTAGTTTTAAATATCATGTATTTGAGGGTGAAGATTTTCTTTTAATATAATAATAAAACAGAGTAGGCGATCAGTGGAATGAAAAATCTGTGTCAAATCTGTAAGAGTTGATTCTATAAGGTTTTGTGTACGGATGCAATTCTAAGGTGAATATAAATTTCTAGAATATTGCTTTTCATCTGCCAACCTAACTTCATAACTATATCATCTTATTGAGCAGCAATCTTTTATATGGGGTTTGATAAGAAATTTTAATTAACAGAGAAATTTTATGGTTCATGAAACCATGTTGACAAGATGTTGAAAATAATATGATGGAGACAGCTGATTCTTCAGTTAGCTTATTCTGATCATTTTGACTGTTCATGGATGCTAGTTTCTCATAATTCTTTCCAGAAGCTTTGGCTAAAAATGACCCCTTCCCCCTGAATTGTAGTTCCCTTTTAAATTGTTTTGACCAAGTCAATTGTGTCATGTGTTATTCACATTTATTATTCATGTGGGATTAAGATTTTTTACTGAAGCCTGTAAGATTGTAATAGCTGGTCCTGTTGGAGAAGATACATGCATTGTAGATGTGTCCATCTATTACTTCAAGCATTTAGTACGATTATGGCCAAAATCAAGCCATTTTAGGATATCTGAACAATTTTAATACCAGGTTTTGTCCATTTTTGGCAATATGATGATTTATGTATGAATTATGCTTACAATTGCCACTCATTTTTATTTTGGTAACTCGTTCCTTATGCAATTTCCTTTAATTCAACCTGTCAAATTATTTAGAGGAATTTTCTTGTCTGATTTTTCTTATCTATACCAGAAAAGCCTGTATAATGCGCATGTAACAACATCAAAACTGTGTGAATCTGTGAGAGCAAAAAGAACAGAGTTGCAATGGCTAAGGCAAAATTTGAAGCTGATTTCCATCCTCAAGGAGCAAGTAAGATACGACTGACTTGATCCCATCATAGAAACACTATGTTTTTCTATGTTGTGTTTTCATTTCAGTATTTATGCAAATTTTACTGGTGTAACTTTTAATTTCTCTTATAATATTTCTAATAATTTGAATTTTAAGATTTGGCATTTATCATTTTAAGCTGATTTTTAAATCCTCTCTGTTTATCACACACATTTTCATATAAACTGACTCTCATTGGGCTGACTTCTTGAATGGATTGTTATAGACTTCCAAACCATATGGCATACTTTCAGCCATGTCATTGCCATGAATGCTATTCAAGGTTCTGTTTTATTAAGGAACAAAGGCCAAAACCAAAGCTTTATTTTAATCGAGATTTATGCATGATTGGAGCTTGAAGTTATTTATTTCTAGTGATTTCTATTTGGGTATTCTCTTTTAAACTAATGACTCATGATTGCTGCAGATGTTGTCTTTAGAAGAACTGGCATTGATTGACCAGGATTACTCCCGTTCTTTATCAGGGGCCATTGAAGCTTTGCAGGCTAGCACACTCCGTTTGCCAATTGTTGAAGGGGCAAGGGTATGTGCCATTTTCCTTCTCTTGATTTTCATTTTTGTTACTTTGTTTCAATTGGGTTTCTGATAATGGCTTATCTGATTCATAATTCTACAGGCAGATGTCCAAAATCTGAAGGATGCTATCTGTTCAGCAGTTGATGTGATGCAGGCAATGGCATCCTCAATATGCTTATTGATATCAAAGGTCACTCAATTTTCCTCTTCCCACTCCTCAAAGTTTTTTTTTTTTTTTTAATTCTATGCCTGTCCACTGTTTGCTTCATACTTGCATTCGTGCTTTTTCCTTTTCAGAATTTTGTTCAGAAAAGAGTTATTGATCCACTTGTTGCAGATATAAACTATGTAATTTGTGATGATAAGCCGGACCCTATACATGCTATCTCACTGCAGTACAACTTATAGTTGGTACCAACACATAGTAAACATGCAGTGCCTTGCCATTTTCAATGAGTAATTGAGTATTGTTCTTCAGGCTTCGGGAAAAGTGTCATTTTTTGCTGCCCAACCTTATTAACATGTATTTAGATCATTTTGTCAAATATTCGTTGTCATAATCACGAAGGACCCTCTGACTCTGGGTTTTTGATTTTGTGTTTTAATGAAGTTGTGACACATGGCATGATGTGCTTTTTGAGCTTTAAATTTTATTCATGTTCAGCTTATGTTGCCCAAAATTTTTGGCTTATCTCATGTTTAAGCCCCTTTTTTTTCTCAATTTGCCAATAGTCCAGTGTATATGCTCAAGATTTTATGAGTTGGGTGGATGGGATTTATAGGATAGAAGCGGCCACTGCACATTGTTTTGCTCTGGGACATTTGGGCCTGCCAGTGAATTCCCCTCCAGAATCCTAACCTTCAAAAGAACCATAAATTTATGGAATTGCCATTAGAATATCATGTCCTGCCAGGAACATAGAAACTTCATTACGACGGCTTTATTTTTGTGTTCATACAACTGAGTGTAAGCTGAATTATGAACAATGTGTTGTAAATTGAATAATGCTTGACAAGATGGCTTCAAATTTCGTCATATCCTTCAGTTTTGTGGGTTGATGCAGTCATTTTCAATGTCTTTAAGAGTTTATTTGTCCTTTGCTTTCACCATTGGTAGGTTGGGGAAGTAAATTCGTTGGTTGCGGATCTTGAAAAACTAACTCAGAAGGAGCGTAACAGGCTTTATCAGTGCAAGGATCTATTGTCAACTATTGCAGCCTTGCAGGTAATTTTGGTTTTTACCTTTACAAAGAATTGAGGAGGTAGATGTAAAATTCATTTCAGTGCCTTTGGTATGCTTATTAGAGGAGCCATCTATATTTCGACCCAATGGATTACTTCTACTCGTACCATTTTCCTGTAATGCTTTTAGCTTTTTAACTGAAAGTGCCCATGTTGCCAGGTGAAAGAATGTAGCCTGAGAACTCATATTTTACAACTAAACCGAGTGTCTTCCAGCCTGACAACACAAGTGTAAAAAGCTCATATCACCTAATTCGTTCCCAAATGCTAACAACATCAAATCAACCCCTTTATCCTGTGATTCAAGGAACCGAGGGGAAAAGTATTGGATGGATAAAGCAGAAGTAGCTATTTTGTATGCATAGATGGCATGAAGTTGCCATTCTCAAAGTCATAATTAGATTGTATAGAGGTAACCTCTCCACTGGGCAGAGTACAGCGCATGTAAATATACACAATGATGTTTCCAATCTCTCTTTTCCAAGTTTCCTCTTTTCTTTTTTTTTGCGTTCTTCAAGTTCTTGTTTGCTACTTGTTTTGTTTAGCTGAGTCTGTGACTTGTGCGATCTTGCATTTGGTGCCCCCACGACGATCTGTTACAGTTTGTTTCTGCGTCCATCAATCTGTTGTGTATTTGCTACATGTTTTCGCATTACTTGATCAGGAGCTAGTGACCCGAATCAAAACCGAGACAAAGAAAGTTGTAGTTCAAAGTTAATAGAAATTTCATTCCACGATTGGAAAGAATTTACTCAGTATTGGGCCCATTGGCTTGAAAATGGATTTCCATTGCTATAGGAGACCTTTTCGGGGCCTGCTTTACAAACATCTTTGCAGTTATTTTCTTTTTATGTAAAGGGACCTTTGTCATGTTATTGGTCACGGTGTGCTGTGATGTGAATCACCTCTGTTCACCTCACTTCTCCCCGCCTCCTTGCTCCTTTTCTGGATTTGGCTAATCCATGGTAACCAATTACAACATATATTTGGTTAAGCCCTTCACTTCGCTATCAATGAAACTTGTACAATTGGCGTTTGCAAGAGAAATGGTTGTCGTGTATGCTCATTACCAAATGACTAGCCTCGTGCGTCATGGCGAAGTCGCCTTTCCGACCTTCCTATTCCCCATTATTTTGTGTTCGGTATTTTTCTTTTGCCCAACTGCTTTTATATATGCGGTCAGCTTCCAATGAACTAATTGTATATGAATGAAGGGGTATTTATCGTAGAATCACATTTCATACTTCAATCGCATGAAAGGTTCAATAACATCATGCATGCACAAGGCCATTGGCTTATCATAGGAATCATTTGTTTGTAGCAATTGAATTACTTGAAGAGACCATATTAGTTATAAAACAAATAGTAACTCCTCGTCGGAGGTAATCGCCTTGTATAATGTTATATGTCAAGAATTACGACAGTGTTAAAGGTGAGGAATTGTGATCCGTACGATCACAATAAGATTCCATCGTCTCTTTCGGCTTCACGTGATTCCATTCATTTTCCTTGAATTGATGATGATGACGACGACGATGATAAGCATACTTCTTCTCTCTAGCAAGCACCACGCATTTAGCCCTTTAACTCTTGCATCGCCCACCACCCATTGCTAGGATGGAATGGTGAATCAAGGAAGTATCCTAAAATGGTGATCCATGAAGATGACGTGGGATCCACGGCATATGCTACGAGACGCGGCGAGTCGAAAGGATTGGTATAATATCGACTCTCTTTTTTCTCTTTAACCAATTGTGTGCTCTTTTCATATACGATATCAAGTTGTCTTTCTGTGAAGATTTATTATTTTATTTTTTTTGGTATTAAAATGCCGTGGAACGCACTTCCAATGGAGGAGGATTTGGGGGAGGAAGCTGACGTGCCCCGCACCATTTTTTGCTCCGCAAAATCCCAGCCGGGACCCATCCTTTTCACTCCCATTTCCAGTTCCATGCCAAGTACGTAATTCTATTATGCTTCCGCTCCGTCTACAGGCTGCTTTCTGATCGTGGGTCAAAAAATCCTCTGACTTCATGTGAAGTTCACGCTTCTCCGGTACGCGCGAGTATTATAATATTTTAATGTATTTTTAAATAAAAAATACTTTAAAAAATAAATATTATCACAATAATAAATGAGCGAAGTAAGATATAAGCAGGCTTGGAAACTCGTACTAGGAAGGCTCAACCAGGAATAAAAGGTCATTAATTAACGCAATCGTCATCCATGGACCTTAGCAGCTAGCAGAGATAGCTGAACTAGACAGATGATAGTTCACATACATACCATTTATGTTTTGCAAATGTGTGGTGAGAACAGTGCATGGTAGCTCCCTTCAAGGATGGAGGAGGCAAATGAAATTGGTGGCAGATCTGAACCCCATTTTGTGGAGGAGGACCACTGTTGACAAAGCTGAGGATTTCGTCCTCGTACAATTGGACACGCTCTCCTCTTTTAAAACATGTGACATGCAGTAATTGATTGACTAGAATCAACATTGTTTTCCATCATGTGTAAAAATCCACACACCTCACTTGCATTTCAACAACTTAGACTTCTGAATCAAGTTAACATAATTCATTCTGGAAGGTTTTTTTAATGCGTTAACTGTTTTTTTTAAAAAAAATTATTTTTCACATCATTATATCAAAATAATTTGAAAAAAAAACATTAATTTAAAGTAAAAAAAAATTAATTTTTCTAAAAATACTTTTAAAATATAAAAACAAATAGCCCGGAAAAATATATATTTCACATTCTAATAAAAAAAGCCTAACCTTTTTGAGAAATTAAAAACATTATAAATTTTATTTTTCAATGTATTTTTTTCTTGTAAATATATTAAAAATTAAAAAAAAAAGTGAGCCAAATGTGAAAAAACAAAAGTGAAATAAATTAACTATATCACAATGGAATAACTCTTATATAATTTATTTAGATTAAATAAAAAATCAATTTAAAAAAATTTAAAACATATTTAAAAAAAAATTGATACTTACTGGTTCAAATTTAATAACAATCACAAAATTCCCTACAATCCCAATACTTTTTCTCCGTTGAATTTTTCTCTAATCTAACCTTGGGGCGCCATCCAATTAAAATTTGGTGTGTGTGTGTGTGTGTATAATAATAATAATATAACTATAATTTATTTTTTTTACAAGTATTGCTACAATTTGATACTTATTTTTAACATAAGATATTAAAACAATTCAAAAATATAAAAAAATAAACTAAAAAAACAAATTTAAAAGGCACTATTAAACCAAAATGGCATGCTAGATGTTAAAAAGGCGTAAAAGATGTGGTTCGTCTAGAAGGTTTATGGGAATCTCAGTCTTAAGTAGAACCACCTCCGTCAGGTAGGTGTCAGACCATAGGTCTCCATCCTGGAGCCACATGGTCCTTTTATCTATCTCTTAGATGCTCCCATCCTCCGCTTCTGCATATGTACCGGCCGGACCTGACCGGACTGGACGAAGACCCCACCCTTCACTAACTAAGAAATTAATTAGCATTAATGTTAATGATGTTGTTGATAATTTTCTTAAACCCTTTATTTTTATGTTTTAAAAGTTTTTTTTTTATATAAATCATTTTAATAGTAAAAATAAAAAATAATTTTAAAAAATAAAAAAATCCTTTAAAAAACAAACCCAACAATTTATACCAAATATGAGGTAATCATCCCCAATTAATAATACCCACCAGCTACACGCCAGACATTGAATTTCGTTAATTCAGAAACTGAAAAACTAGTTAAAATCAAATTACAAAGGAAAGAAAGCTAGCCAAAAACGCACCGAATCAAAATTCCAGCATTATATATTCATATAGAGAAAAAATAATAATAATAAGTTACAACAAAACTCTGTTTCTTTTTTATTTATTCAAACAAACAGATTCAAAAGCCTTTTCTTATCACCACCGCTGCTTTCAAAGCTTATTGTCTCCGATTCCCCTCTTGTATAAAACGACACCGCGTCTCTTCCTCTTTTATCTCTTCCACCTTTTCCTCTAGCGAGACGCAGGTTGACATGATGATCAGACACCACTTCATTATTCTTCTCTTTAGCAAACGATCTTGATTGATTTCGCGCCATGTTATGTACTGCGTCCGCAGCCGCAGAGAATCTGTCAGATGATTCATCGCAATTCGGCGCTAAGACTCCGGTGAGAGTCCCAGGTAACGGCCGTAAGGCTCCACCGGAAAGCACAGTCTCCACAGCCTCCTGACACACATGCCAGTTACCGCTCCACAATAGCCCCACCACTCCGTTAACCGGATTCACGGTTCTCCCGCACGCCTCAAATAACAGCGACTGAAACAAAGCTATACTTCAAAACAAACAAAAAAGGAAAAATTAATTGGTACTCTTCCACGGGTATAAATAAATATATATACAACTTGGTTTGTATTTGTATGTTTATACATACCAGGGCGTTGGACTTCGGGTACGGCGGAGATGAGAGACATGAGATCACTACGGCCAAAAAATTTGGCGAGAAACAAAGTAGCGTTACCTTGGGCTTCAGGGTTAGTGATCCAATGCAGACACGACCTCAATACGCATGTCTCGCTGCACCCCTTTCGCAGCACTCGGCAACCGTTGCAGCTCATATCCACCGTCTGATAAAATCTTGATGCTTTTCTTGATGATGATAAAGAATATAATGCTGGTATTTTTCTTTTATATAAATATGAGAAAGCAAAGGAGGATTAATTTTAAGTGGGAGGGAAAGGAGTGAGCTTTGGGGAGTGGTGAAGGTGTATAAGAGAAGGAAAAAGTGGGTGTGGTTAGGGGGCTTAAAAAAGTAACTGTGGTTAAGTTAAGGTTATTTTGGATTGAACGGTGGGGATTTTGTTAGCGTTTGGTGGGCTGAAGGAGGGTTTCGTGGTTGTTGAGGCGAATATCTTCCAAACTCTGGGCAGGAGCGATTCCGTGTTTTCGCGTCTCTTGTTCTACAAATCAAGGTAAGCCATTGGATTTTACTTTTCAGGTGTTATGAGCCGTAAGATTGCAGTGGGCCCATGGAGTTTTGTTTTCTTTTAAATTGCTTTTTTGAAAGTACGAGTACGAAGTTTTAGTCTAGTCGCCCCATAAGTGCAAGTGCGAGATGATAATCAGGGATGAGACAAAAACTAAAAATCAATTAAATCAAAAAATTATAAAAAATTAAATTATAAAAAAATTAATTAAATCAATTAAATTTTTTAAAAAATTAATTGATTTAGTTTGATTTCAATTTAATAAACCTGAAATCAAAAAAAATAAATGTAATTCAAACTAAAAAAACAAAAAAAAATAAGTAAGATCGATTTTAACTATTTTTTATTTTAAAAACTAAACTAAATCAAAATCAATTGGTTTAAACAGGTTTCAGTTTTATTTTAATTTTTTAAAATTTTGTTTAATTATTGTTTTTGATAAAAATCAAACCAAACAAAAAATAACTATTCTTAATAATCTTATAAAACTAAGCTTAGTCGACAACCAAAATTAATTTATATGCTTTATTTTTTATATATTAAAAAAACACTCATTTTGGTAAAAATTTTAAAAAAGTTACTTAGGTTGAATTATGAAATAAGATATTTTAAGTATATAACTGTGTTTTTTAATATTAATTTTATACACTACCGTTATTTTTAATAGCTATTATTTAGTTAGGTTTCAAAAGGCATAACTTTTGTAAATTAATTAAATTTAACATAAATCTGTTCAAAATTTTATAAAAATCTAATAACCAAAATATAAGATTTAAGATATTATGATCAAGAGAAAAAAAAATGAAGTAACGTGGTGCGAGGAAGAAATATGAGAATGGGAAAAAAAAAATGGATTATCGGGAATATACTAAGAATTCATTTTTGATATACAGGATATCATTAAAAAGATTTCATTGAGATAATTATAACTATAATTAAAAAACCATCAAATAAAATCAAGATTAATCTTAAATTAACCATAAACAAAATTCCTAACCAATTATCCCCTGATGATTGTATAGAAAACAAAGTCGTAATATATTCTCGATGACCCATTCTTTCCTTTCCTTTTTTTTATCTTTCTTTTCTTCTACCATTTCACATCAGCTCCACTCTTGCCTATTGAATTCCTATAAAATTTTCGATTGACTTGCATAGTAGTTAATTAATTCAAAAGAAACATGAATTTTAAAATAATTGTTATTCTCTCTAGCGGTTATATACATTTATTAATTTTAATAATGATTGTGTTTAAACTATGCTACTTTTTTAATATTTTTTTAATGTGTTACTTACTTTAAAATGTTATTAATTTGTGTTAGATGGACAAAACACCCTTAATTTTTTTAGGTGTGTTTTGTAATGTTTATGCAAAAGGTTTTTTTATTATAAATATATTCAAATACTTTTTTAGTTTTCTTTTAAAAAATTTAACATCGATATTTCAAAATTATCAAAAAATATTTTTTCAAATTAAGAGTAATCTAAAAGGAACTTTAAAAAATGAATTGATTTGCAAAAATAAACACACCCTTGCAAGGGTTAGTTAAACATGTGATTAGCTATGTATGCCTTTTATGTTATAATCTATCTTAACTTTGAATTCATAGTAGAACATAAGAAAAATATTTTCTCTTAAACACATATTCCAGTGTAGGCTGGTTGCTTTTTTTTTTATAAAAAAAAAACCAAGATTTAATATGTGACCACGAGCTCAAAAATACTTCCAGTGTTAATAATAAGATTTAATTGCTTTTTTTATTATGCATTCTGAAAAATATTAACATTTTCAAGGTGATAACATTTTTATAAGATGATTATCATAAAACAAAGTTTTATTATGAAATAAATCCGAGTCTACTGTAATAATTAAGATAATTCAGAAGATCAGTAAACTCTCTGTAGGCTATTGACCCATGAAAATTCCATCGGCCACAAAAACTTCATGTAGGCCACCACCACCAGACCTTCAAATTTGTGGGGTGCTAAAAAAAAGAGAGGGACATAAAAGAGGTGGTAAGAGTAGAAATCGCATTTGAACTCCCAAATTCCATAGATTTGACAACACCCATGTTTGGTATTACTGTTATCGGTTATCTTTAAAAAAATATATTAAATAATATTATTATTTATTTTTTAAAATTTATTTTTTATATCACCACATCAAAATAATAATAAAAACATAAAAAATAATTTAAAGTAAAAAAATAAAAAAATCAATTTTTCAAAAGTGTTCATGCATAGTAAAAAACAAACCGTTCCTAAGTATTAAATGATGTACTTAATAATTAAATACACACCCAGTTGTATACCGTGTACTTTAGCACCTTTCCCTGCCGCTGGATTGAGCTCTTCCTCTTGGCTTCAACTAGAGACATCAAATCATCTTTTAGATCACGTAACAAGTGTTTTGGGACCATTTTGCTTCTTAAGAACAAGAACATGAGTGCTTTTTTGCCTAATCTTTTTGGTGCTAATTAACCTAATGCCAGCTCATGGGCAGGCAGAACGCCCCTGCCAGGCATAGGAGGTAAGATAAATACATGGTGTTTTTGTTATAAAAAAATAATTAAATTAATAAATGATGTCTAAATCTACGTAACGTATTGATTTTCCAACAAAAATGAGGAAAAGTTAATTTGTTTCACAGACTTTGTATTAGCACCGTGTCTTGGGATTAAAGACATGTTTGATGTTCTAGTTGAATTGTCTTGTTGTTTTTTGAAAATGATTTTTTTTTTGTTTTAGATTAATATTTTTATATTTTATTATTATTTTAATGTACTAATATTAAAAATAAATTTTAAAATATAAAAAAATATTATTTTAATATATTTTTAAATAAAAAATACTTTAAAATATAATCTTTAACTATTCACCAAACAATCAGTGAATACCTGACCTGTCATCCATGTTCCTAGCTTCACTCGATGGGCCGTTGACGTGAAGAAAAACTACATTAAACCAAAGACACAAACTTGCGACCGCTTTAACATGGGTGTCCGGAATCGTGTTGAATCTTTTGGTCTTGTTCCCCTTTCCGTTACTAAAATCTGTAGCAAAATTCTATTTAGAATAATTCAACAAGATAAAAAAATATTTGATTTTTGTTTTCGAGTCATGATTACACCGCAAATCGCAGCTTTTCCCTTCAATCCCTTCATTATCCTTCAACATTTACACGAGTTTTACCATATACTTTAACTGCTAGTACAAGATTGATCCTCGGAATAATCATTAGTGCATGATTCATACCTATTATCAGTATACCGAAAGTTATTCTAAAATAAAAAAAAATGTACTGAAATTGTTTTTTATACGAGCTCCGTGGCTACAATTGATTTTCAATTGAATTCACAAGGTTAGAGTTCTGGATCCTGTTATTCCGCGACATGTAGAGTAAGGAAAACGAATGGGGATGTCAGTCACTATGAAGTGGACTTCTCATTTAACGTTTGATGAATAGGCAATTTTGTTGATATGTGGCCGTGGTTGACAGCGGCATGCATAATCCTATGGACTCTGTTTTTTCTGGGAACAAGCCCAGATGAAAAGGTCTATTTTTAGTTCTTGTTCAGAATTTAAACTGATTTGTTGTATGCTTATTCAGGGGGTGCCCTCATCATCCCCCTCACGAACATGTATAAAAATTACTAGAAAATTACTAAATAAAAATAAAACTATCAATGAAAATAATGCTTTTAATAAATTTTATTGCTAATGTTCACGTATTCTTCTCCTCTTTTATTATCAACTATTTTAATGGACATTCCTTTTCACCCTTATCATCTTCCTCTCCATCCTTCGAAACATAACCATCTCTTTGATAGTCCTTCGCCATCTTTTGATCCAAAAAAGACGACCTATGAGCAAATCTCTATAGTTGAGTCCCTCTTGGGTTTCTATCGGCTTTGACAGTGATTCTGCTGATGTATCCCCTTAGTGATATTAGAACAAGCTAAGAGATTGATTTCCTCTGATGATAGAATGAAAAACAAGAAACTTTTGAAGCCTTGTTTTTTTTTTCTTAGGGTTAGAAATCAAATGGTCATTGCAAGTCACTCCCCTTTTTCTAGTGAAATGGATAGCGACTCAATCTTCTAGGGTCATTCCACATGTGGTGTGTTTATCATTCAGTCAGTTTACGTTTTACAACAACATTTAATGAATCAAAAGAGTTCTTTGCATCCTATTTGGCAACTGATGGTGTGTTTACCATTCATTCACGCGTCTTCGTTTTTTTTTTTTTGGTTGACTGCTTATACTAGGTTGATGACCAATGATAATAGACATCGTAGGTTCCTAATCGATAATTCTGCTTGTCATAATTGCCCGATACTTATGGAAAGTCGTGTTGTGTGATTTCCCCCTCACTCGTGTGGTCTAGGGAGCTCTCCTTAAGCGACGGAATAGGCTGGCTTTCTTTAAGACAGAATTAATCTCGTGGCTCATTAATAACCTTGTGTCCGCTAAAGGTAAATAAGAAGGTATCCCCTGATCTATTACATTTAGAGTTGCAGTATGGTATCTTTAGAAATGGAGAAATTTAAGAATTTTTGGGCATGGTAGCTCTATAGGCTATTATCCTGCTGGTGTTATACACTGTATGTCTAGGGATATTCAACACGTGATGAATAAAAGAGCTGGAGCAGTTAACATGCCGAATCAAATGAGCCTTGTTGGCTGGAAATACCCTTCAATGGTCTGGATGAAATTTTGAGATAGGTGGAGTGGACCTCGATTGTGTAGCTCACGCTGAGAGTGACTTTGTGATTGAGATATATTTTTTTATTTTTTAAAATTTATTTTTATATTAATATATAAAAATAATATAAAAAGTCAATGAATAGAAATTAAAAAATTATTTTAATTCAATTTTTTTAAAAGCTAATTTCTTTATAAAAAAAAATTGGTTACACGCTATTGATTAATGAATAGAAACCACATGAAGCTGCTATTAAAAATAAAGCATGATAAGGACTTGTTTGATAATATAGTAGATATTATTTTAAAATGTTTTTTATTTAAAAATAATTAAATTTTTAATCATTTCTAAAATTTATTTTCAAATCAAAACAATATACAAAATAAATAAAAAATCCAGTGCTAGACGGGCCTTCCTCACTCGATAGACACTGGGATCTAGAATACCTTAACCCGCCGCCTCCCGGAAGCTTACTTTCTTAGTAGTGGCCTGGAATAGTCTCATACAGTTGACTTCTTCATGCTTCTTATCTTCCGTTACGAAGTTCAATGAATCTCGTGCCAAATGACTGAGATTCTCACAAAATTTCTCAGCATCCTTCCTTCTCCGTCTCTTGTTTTACTCGATCAACCGTCTGTCCCACACGCGGATGCCACTCCTTCATTTTGTAACCACTCAAATAATATTGGCAATGAGGAAAACATGTCTAAAGCAGCTTGATCTGGCTTGGTCAGATCCTCAAGCAACCTTCAGTTGGATGGGATCGTCCATTTGTCGACCGCTCGGAAACGCTTTCACATTCTTTAGTGGAATCTTGCTGTTCGACATTCGATAATTTCATATTCTTCGGATCGTGTATATATACTGTAGAACATTATTCTTGACCTAAAATAATTGGTGACTTCGGACCGATTAATACTGCCCTACTTATTCTTAATTTCGTCTGGTACCACACCAAATGGCAACCACTTGTTCATATGTAGTTTGCATTAATTTTCTGTATATTATAAGACTCATTCTCATCACAAGTCATATCCGTAAAGATATGGTTAGATACGCCAGATCAGCACTAATAATGATGTGGTGTTGTTTACCATGTCACCTGTGGATCGAGCTCTGCTTGATTTGATCTCAAAACGCGTCCCGTTGATTTACGCTGGAAGGTTAGCTAGGTCACGTACATGCCCTGATGCCCCGCCCTTCCCTCTCGACGAACTTTCAGGTGAGAACACGATCATCAAGGGACAGTGGTGCGCGAGGTGAAAACTTGGACAAGATAAGGTGACCGGCAGCAAACATTATATTACTTTCATATAATGGCAACTCTCCTTCGAAGGACAATTGCTGAAGTAGATGCCACTTGGCATCCTAATCACTTGCATTATGAAAACATGCCCAATGCACAGAGATCAAATCAATACATATAATATAATAATTACAACATGCGCGTGAAGCTCATGGATTGCATTTGTAACTCGAATGCTAATGTGTGAGTTTGACAGAAGAAGTATGGTTGTTGTAATTTTTTAAATAAATTTTTATGTTAAAATATTTTTTAATAATTTTTTTTATTTTTTAAAAATTATTTTTGATATTATTATATGTAAATATTTAAAAATATATTAATTCAAATTATATTAAAATAATTTAAAAACATTAAAAATATATTAATTTAAAGTAAAAAAAATTAAATTTTTTTAAAAATATTTTTAAACAGAGGCTCGAAACCGTCTCTCTCTGCTTTTTGTCTAACTTTTTTTCGCTGCTTCGTGACTCATGCTGCGCTAGGTGGCCTCAAACTGGATTTCCAACAAACTTACCACCACAACTTGCCCCGCCGCTCAAGCGGGGTTGTGCAGCTCATCATGAGGAGGTTAGGTCATCCGCACAAACCAAAGGTCCAAGTACAATGCCCAAAAGGTAAACACTTAAAAGGATTCGTGCCATCAAAAGTAATAACCCAATACATGGAAACTTGAAAAATAAATTTAATTTAACTGATCCAACAAATTTAGCTAAGAAAATTCTAATTAAATGAATTCATTCCATGTAAGCAACTGAAATATTCAACTGCTACACACCAAAAACAAAAAATTAATCAATCAAAACAACTGAAATAATTAAATCCCTAAATGGAAATTCCTAGCAGGACAACCTAACAGAAGTTCAATTTTTCTACTGAGCTTGAGAAACTTCAATTCTGGGTGCCGTCAAAATACGAATCTTTTTTGCTGCCGGTAGAGGGCTCATAACTTCATCATCACCAGATACAAAGAAATCCGAAGAGAACTCTGGCAAGGCTGGAACATTAAGGTCAAAGTCATGGTGACTGTGATTGTGGCTATGAGTGCGAGTGTTAGTAGATCCAGCTCCTTCAGAAGTTGAAGTCACACCACTCTTTTCGGCGCCTCCTATGACGCCTTCGTAGTGACACCTCTTGTGACCACCCAGGGCTTGTCCGGTGGGAAACGTTCTGTGGCAGATGGAGCACTCATGAACCCTGCCACTTCCGTTAGACACGGGTGTTGTCGTGGTAGAAGTACTTGTACAGGAAGTAGCTTGGTCTTCGCCGCCCCCAGCGAGTTTTCTGTGACTTGCCTTGTGCCCGCCTAGGGCTTGGTATGAAGGAAACTCCTTGCTGCATACGGAACACTTGTAACTTATTTTTTGCTCCGATGACGTAGATACTGTTGGCGGGGCGAGGGATTTTTGGTGGCGGCCGTCTAAGGCAGGGATTGAGAGATTTGTTGAACCGCGAGCTAGCATGACAAGACAGAGAGCGAGATACTCTTCTTCGGTTGGTTGGTGGTCAAGACGTGGACGCTTAGAGCGCTTGCGTTTTGCCCATGGCTCAACCATGTAGTGGGTGCTTGAATCCTCAAACTGAAACGATGGGGTTGCAGTAGTTGGAGAGTTCAAAGCTTCTAGTGCCATCGGACCTGCTTTTTTTTATCTGAATCTCGAGAGAGAAGAAGGGTGAATTGCTAGCTTAAGAGGAAAAGAGAGCGGCTGTTGTTTTGTGAGAGGAAAGGAGTGAATTGTGAATTTTATGAGTGAGAGTGAGGGATGATGGTGGTTAGTTATATAAGGGGGAGGGAAAACTGGAGAAGGAAGTTGCGTGACAAGTGGTTGGAAAGTAAGAGGGTGTGAAACTCGTAGTAAAATATTTGAAGGGTTGGGAATCCAAAACATAAACGGAGTGGAGTTTTATGAATGAAGGGCACCTTTTCTTGGTGGCCAATTTTGAGTTTCTTGGTGGCCAAGAGTGACTGACCTGACCAGAGTCGGTCAAAGCAAGAGAATAGTACAAGGACACCCATTCGCGAGCTGATGATGCAACTCTTGTTGTGGGGCCTGTTTGATGGAGTGAGTGAAGTGAAGACTGGGACTGCTTCCAAGTCAAATCCAATGAGCCATTCACTTTTCCAAACAAACGCGGTCTTGTACCCACATGCCACTTCATAGCAGCCGGCAGCCATACAAAGAACACAGACTTTTCTCTCTCATTTCCTCGCCCACGTTCATGCATACTTTGTTTGATCTGTTGTGGAATCAAACAACCACCTACGCTAACAGTCAATTAGTAGTAATTAGGAGGCTAATTGCGCGGAGAGTCCTCGTAGTTTGGCAGACAATCTGCCCATGTGATGGCGGTGCAGGGGGGGAGATTTTAACTCTCTTTTAATTTGAGGTAAATAATCAAGGGCGGTCGAGTATCTCTAAGTGGATGGTGTTAGTTCACCGACTTATATAATTGAATGAGAATTTTATTTTTTCTTGAAATAATAGGAACATGCGAAGGCCTCCACTCGGTTTGCTTAGCGTCGTAGACGTTTGCAAGTTCTCCATACTTTGATGGTATTTTTGTCTATACATATATATATTGCAAGTCATTGTTGTATTAATTACTTCAACCCTTAACTTCGTAAATAAATGCAACAGCATCGTCACCCGCAGGACACGCGATTCAAATATTTCAGTTGGGTTTCTGTTAAACTTTGAACACGTATAGCTATCTCAGGAATTTGGGTTTCTTATGCGAATATACTGTTTAACATTGTTGCAATAATAGTTTTTTAAAGTGTTTATTTTTAAAACAATACATTGAAATAATATTTTAAAAAAATTTAAAAATGTATTTTTAATATTGATAAATAAAAAAATTAAAAATATTAAAAAAATTAAAAAAAATTACAATCCCACTATAAAAACAAATATAAACAAAAAAAAGATAAATAAAAAAATAATTTGTTAAGCATCTAGATAGCTATTACAGGTGACACCATCTTACAAGCATAATTCTTAAACCCAGTTCGGGGGTTGATATGGTTAAGAAACCGAGTCCTCAGTTTTACAGGTCAAACTCGGTCATCTGGGGTTAATCCAAAAAAAATTAAAAAAAATAAAGTTTTAATATTTTATATAAAAAATTAAGAAAAAATTCATGTAAATATAGATCATACATATTATAAATAATGAAGTTTAAAATAATATTTTAAAAAGTTTTTATTCCATATTAAAAAGACATTATGTTAAGTTTTTAAGTTGAAATATTTAAATCAAAAGGTTTTTTATAAAAAAAATATAATTTTTCTCCTGTGAATATATAATATATATACTAATGGATTTCAAATCTATTATTGGAAAAAAATAATTTTTTTCTTGTGAACGTGAAGCATATATACTAATAGTTTTTAAATCCCACATTAAAAAAATGTTATTTTATCATTTTAAACTGAAGTATTGATATTAAAAGAGTTTTTTATCCCACATTGAAAAACACGTAATTTTTTTTTTAGAAACATGGAATATATACTAATGGGTTTTAAATGCCACATTTAAAAAAAAAACTAGGTCTCATCTTGGTTGTCAAGGTCACAGATTAGCCTATCGGGTCAATCAAATTTGATCAGGCTGTTGTATCTACTGATCTTTTAACAAATCTAAGTTAGTTCGAGTTTGATAACTATAATTACAAGATTATAGACCCTTTCAACCAAACTATGCTAATCATTTTTCTTCTTATTGTTTTATTCTCTAATTATTTTTTAATTAATATTTAATTAAAAAATTAAAAAAAAATATTAGAATAATAAATAAAAGCATAAATTCTTTTATCTCACCGAACAAATATTAGCATATAATTATCCACGATTATCTATGTTTCTAGCAGAACCGCTTGATTGAATGTGAAAGGGAAGTGAGATAAAAGGCCTACACTACTGGAAAGATTTATCTTTAAATAATAATAACTATTGTAATTGATATTTTTATGATCGGTTTAATATGTATTTTTTTATTGCTTTTATCCCTACTCGAATTCATTCATGTAATAATAGGATGAACTTGGTGATAGATATAAAAGCTACATCCTTGGATCCACCAAAGAGTAGAATAGAGATTTAAAATTTAATTCATAAATTTAATAATATTATTAAAATATTTTTTACATTTTTTAAAACAAATTAATATTAATTGAATGAGAATTTTATTTTTTCTTGAAATAGTAGGAACATGCGAAGGCTTCCACTGGGTTTGCTTAGCGTCATAGACGTTTGCAAGTTCTCCATGCTTTGATGGTATTTTTTTCTATATATATTGCGCAAGTCATTGTTGTATTAATTACTTCAACCCTTAACTTCATAAATAAATGCAACAGCTTCGTCACCCGCAGGACACGCGATTCAAATATTTCAGTTGGGTTTCTGTTAAACTTTGAACACGTATAGCCATCTCAGGAATTTGGGTTTCTTATGAGAATATACTGTTTAACATAGTTGCAATAATAGTTTTTTAAAGTGTTTATTTTTAAGACAATAATTGAAATAATATTTTTAAAATTTATTTTTAATATTGATAAATAAAAATAATTCAAAGTATTAAAAAATAATTTAATTTAAAAAATAATTTTTAAAAAAATTAGAATCCCACCAAAAAAACAAATATAAACGAAAGAAAAGGTAATTAAAAAAATAATTCGTTAGGCATCTAGATAGCTATTACACGTGACTCCATCTTACAGGTATAGTTCGTAAACCTAGTTCGGGAGTGACTCCATCTTACAAGTATAATTCTTAAACGTAGTTCGAGGGTTGATACGGTCAAGAATCGAGTCCCGGGTTTTATAGGCTAAACAGAGAAACTAAGATCAACCTAAAAAAATTAAAAAAATAAAATTTTAATATTTTATATAAAAAATTAAGAAAAAATCTATATAAATACAAGTTATACATATTATAAATAATGAACTTTAAAATAATATTTTAAAATTTTTTTATCTCATATTAAAAAGATATTATGTTAAGTTTTTAAGTTGAAATATTTAAATCAAAGAAGTTTTTTATAAAAAAATTAATTTTTTTCTTGTTAACATATAATATATATATATTAATGAGTTTCGAATCTCATATTAAAAAAAAATTATTGTGAACATGAAGTATATATACTAATAGTTTTTAAATCTCACATTAAAAAGATGTTATTTTATCCTTTTAAGTTGAAGTATTTGTACCAAAAATTTTATTTATCTCATATTGAAAAACATATAACTTTTTTTCTAGGAACATAGAATATATACTAATAGGTTTCAAATGCCATATTTAAAAAAAAAAACTAAGTCTCGCCTCAGTCGTCAGGGTCACGGGTTAGCCCGTTGGGTCAACTAAATTTGATCGGGTTGTTACACCTACCGGTCTTTTGACAAACCCAAATTAGTCCGGATTTAATAACTATAATTATAAGCTTCTAGAACTTTTCATCCGCTTTTTACATTGATAATTAGAGGTTATTAATCATTTTTTTTCTTGTTGTTTATTCTCTAATTATTTTTTAATTAATATTTAATAAAAAAATAAAAAAATATTAGAATAGTAAATAAAAACATATATTCTTTTATCTTGTAGAACGAATATTAGCATATAATTATCTATGATTATCTATGTTTTATGTTTCTAGCAGAATCGCTTAATTAAATGTGAAGGGAAATAATATAAAAGGCCTTTACACAATAATAAGTATTGTAATTGATATTTTTATGATCGGTTTAATATGTATTTTTTTATTGTTTCTATCCCTACTCGAGTTCATTCTTGTAAAAATAGGATGAACTTAGTTATAGATATGAAAGCTATATCCTTGGATCTACCCATGAGTAGAATAGAGATTTAAAATTTAATTCATAAATTTAATAATATTATTAAATATTTTTTTATTTTTTTAAACAAATTAATATTAATCAGTTGCGGAGCCGCGTGCTAATATACTAGATAAATCTTCAAACCTGTCATGTGGCATCGCACAGGAGTACCTGCTAATTAAATCTAGAATGGTTTGAAATATTTAGGTTTAGTAGAGAGCCTTTACAGCTTAGTTTCGGAGAGAGCTCCCAGCGACTTGTTTTTCGTTCACAAAAATTTCATCCGGACACCAATTCAGGGAAATGTCACCGGACTAAACATCGAGCAGTGAAGTTGCCTAGAGAATTTACCATATCCACGGCGAGAAGATTTTTTGAATCTCTTGAGTTCTTTAATTTTAAAGGGACCTTTTTTTAGAGTGGTTAATTTCCTTTTATTTTAGCTGATCACCAGATCTTCATGAAGTATCAAATGAGAACAGTATTATAGATTGATTATTCATGAATGCATCTCGTTCTCCCTGTGTGAATGGCATTGCTGGTGGCCACGATAAAAGAATGAGTTATTGCGGCTAAACGAATATCTAGTTTTGCGCCCACATACATGACATCATGCTCAGCAACCGCAAGACTTTTAGCATTTGTAGAGATTCTTCAGCGTGTTATTTGGTAGCATGTTTAACATGTGTTTGGCGTTCACAAAAATAATTTTGAGTTGAGATCACATCAAATTATTGCTTCTTTACGTTATTTCTTGCACGGGCTATTGCATAATTAAAAAATATTTTGATATCTAGTGAGAAAAATTACTTGGTATTGTCTATTTTATTTAATAGTTAATTAAATAAAAAGTAGTTTGAAAAAAAAACCTTTGTAAAATTAATATTTTGTACTGCAAGTACAGTAAGTCAAGTTAGTTTAATTTATAATTTTTTGATTGTCTATTTTTATTTCTATACAGTTAAATAAAAAATTATTTTAAAAAATAAATTATTAATCTCATGAGAATTCTATAACCTGATTTGTGGATTTAATGTATTGATTCGAGTTACCTAAATTATAAGTCTAGACGGTTTATCTATCTAACCCAATATATTTTTTTTTTAATTTTCAATCTTTTATTTTTATAATGAATTTTTTATTTAATCTTTTAATATTAGAATGGTTAAGAAATATACTTCATTATTTATTTTTATTTATTTATTATAAGATTATTATGATCTCAAGTAAATATCAATTCAATTTTAGGATTGATGTTTAATTTTACAATCATCTATTTTTTATCATATAATTAATTAAAATTATTTTTTAAAAATAAAATTAATAAACTTAATGAAGGTCATAACTTAGAATGCGAGGTAACCGGATCTATCTAACCTGACTTTGTTTTAATATTTTTTTAAAAAAATTATTATCGTGAAGTTATCAAAGTTATCTTTAAATCCTTTAAATCCACCGATTATAACTCAAGCCCGGGCTATTGCATAATTAAAAAATATTTTGGTATCATCTTAGTGAGAAAAATTACTTGGTATTGGCTATTTTATTGAATAGTTAATTAAATAAAAAATAGTTTGAAAAAAAAAATATATTAAACTTTGTAAAATTAATAAAAAAAATATATTAAACTTTGTAAAATTAATAAAAAAAATATATTAAACTTTGTAAAATTAATAAAAAAAATATATTAAACTTTGTAAAATTAATATTATGTATTGCAAGTACGGTGAAGTAAGTCGAGTTAATTTAGTTTATAATGCTCTAATTATTTGTTTTTATTATTATATAGTTAAATAAAAAATTATTTTAAAAAATAAGTTATTAGTTTTAATAAAATTTCATAACTTGGTTTGTAAATTTGATATATTAACCCTAGTTATTTAAATCATAAGTCTAAAGGGTTTATTCATCAAATTCAATATGTTTTTTTAATTTTTAATTTTTAATTTTTATAATTAATTTTTTATTTAATTTTTTAATATTGAACTACTTGAGAAATATATTTCATGATTTATTTTTATTTATTTTTATAGGATTATTACAACCCCAAATAAATATTAATTTAATTTTAGAATTGGTGTTTAATTTTATAAATATATATATTTTTATTATAAAATTAAAATTTTTAAAATAAAATTATTAAATTTAGTGAAATCCATAATACAAGTTATGAGGTAACTAGAATCTATCTAACCTAGCTTTATCTTAATATTTTTTTAAAAAAAATTAACTTCATAAAGTTATTAAAGTTATCTCTAAACCCCTTAAATGGATTGATATTGAATTACTTTTTACGTGATTTAATTGTAACTCAAAGCTAGTAAAAAAATTAATTTGAGAGATTTCATTGTAAGGTTAAATAATATTATCAAAGAAAATTCCCTTTTTTTTTTTACACGTTTTAAAAAAATAATTGATTGCACTGGCAATGGACTGGTTTATAATATTTGTTTAGAACTGAACTGGTATACACCAAAGTGATAAAATTAAATATTCTTTTTTACAATAATGGTTCGAATTAATCCGCCCTCTTGGTGGAAAAGATCTAAAGGTATTGATATGGCGGTTTTGTGTGGTTTAGTTGAATTAGTTTATAACTGCCTCCCTCACTGATTTCAGTGTCCGTTTCCTATGTTCATAGTTATCAATCCAACTCGTGGGACACCTAGTTAACTCACGTGTTCCCGGATTAATCCCGTAATCAATCTCAATCATCCAAAACACCAAGTCAACACATCCAACGGCCAATGACAATTATCCTGCCTTAAAAACCACACCCTCTCCACCAAGCACTTTCTCCCTCAAGGCAAACTAAAAAAATAAATGCACACGCAGACCTCGTGTCCTCTCATTTTCTCTCAAGCTTCCCTCCGCTCTCTCTCTCTATCCAAATAACATGCAAACAAGAAGCTCTCTCTAAAATGACAGCGAAAAAGACATTTTGAAAGGAGGATTCACGCTTGTACGCAGATCTTCTTGATTCAATGGCACGCACCCTTTCAGTTTCAATTGACTCGACGCTTTCAAACGGTTGCATGGAGAAATGCTTGTATTGTAAACCCTTTGAAACCTGGAGCCTAGCATAGACAAACAACTAAAGAAATTGGTGTGAGGTTTATTAGTTTTGGGGGCCAGAACTGGTGGCTTTCGATTTTTCACTTTTCAGTAGGTAAAGATAGCCAAAACAATGGTAGGACGACTCGTCGTAACTAATAAAAGAAACTAAAAGGGCTCCACCTTTACCGAAGCACAAATGATCCTGGAAGTGGAGGTATTATTATTATTGTTTTACTTTCCACTGGCAAATGACCAATATGCCAGATGATAGGGAGGGATACTTTCAGGTTTTTAATTTTCAAATGCGCAACTAAATCACCAAAATTGTTTTTGCCCTTGGTCAAGGGGCTTTTTTTGTCCTTTTCTTTTGGTTGCCTGAAGTGCAGCCCGGTAGCTCTGGCTTTGATGATAGTGTTCTAATTCTCACGATGTCCCCTTTGTTCCTGAACATCGCGTGTGGCAAAACAAATATCAGGGTTTACATTAATGGTAATTTTGTTTTTCTCTCCTCCTCAATCTCAGAGTATTTTTTATATATATTTTCTAAATAACTTTTAATTTTTTTTTAAGATTTGGTTTATTTTTTATTAATATTTCTTTTATTTCAATTATCAATCAAATTGAATTTTTTTCCAATTTAATTATCTTTTAATTTTTTTCACCTTTAAGATTTTGTTCATATTCTTTGAATATTAATATTTTATTTCTAATTATTTTTTTAATTAAATTATTTTTTTAATTGTATTTCCTAATATTTTAGTTTATTTTATTATGTTATATTTTATTATTTTTTTTGTTTTGTTTTTTATTTTTATACTATTTTTTTTTAATTTTATCCCTCTTCATTTTATTAATTATATTAATTAGAACTTTGTTAATCTTTGGTCACTAATTAGAAAGATTTATATTGGTTGGTTTGGATTTTTTTAATGTTTTTTTATAATTAATAATCTTATGCGCTTGATTATGAGTTTTACATGATCATTTAGTTTTGAACAAGACAATTTTCTTTTTAAAATTTTTTTTGCTGCTTTTAAATACACAACTATTTCATGAGCATTTTTTTGTTGGTTGCTTAGAGAAAGTTTTGTCCAGCCCACGACGTCATGCGTGCCCCCTCAATCAAAAGAATAGAAACCAAGGCAAAAAAAATAATAAGGGTCATGGATAGCTAACTAGACCCCAAAACTGACTAGAAACTCTGAACAAGTAAATGAGAGTTAAAAAAAACCTTGCCATCTCCAAAATGGACAGCTAAAAATCTTTTTTTAAAAAGAGAGAAAATAAATACATAATCTAGCACAACCATTATTAGATTTGGAAATGAGTTGAGGAACAATGTGGAAAAATTAGAGAAAGCAAACCCGACTAGCAAACTGAACCAGAAAAGCAAGCTCCCACCCAACACAACTGGCTGAAGCAAGACAGAAGAAGCTAACAATAAACTCAAGGAAAGGAGTCAACAGAGAAAAGCAACAAGAAAAACATTAAAAAACCATCACGATATTGTTAGACAAAACCCAAGGGACATGGGAGATCTGGATGGAGAAAGAGAAATGTTCACCTCTAGCACGTGATGGAGGCAATAACATTTGAGGAGAGGTGGCAGCTTGAGGTGGGTGTGGTGGCTGGAGATTGTGAGAGAGAAGGAGAGATCGTGTGATCGGGCTGTAATTTTTTTAAGAAAGAGACAGCAATCGACTAGCAAACGATTGTTTTGCATCCACATCTAAATCTGTGACCTTAGTGATTCTGCAGCCACAAATTTGTTGCAAAAATGAATCTTGCGCATTTAGGTCGTAATCGTACGTGTGGTTGCAAACTCGGTTGGGATCAGAAAAAAACAAAACAAAATATTTGATTGCAAATTTGCAATTAAACATTGAAATCGTGAAAAACTTCGAACAAATTCGGGTTTTTCTTAGCTGTTTTACAAGGTACAGGGTTCCATGAGGCCAGGGTTGGAGAAGGTTCGGTTGGGCTTGGATGTTCTCCCCTCCTCATTTCTTTCCTATCTTAGTTTGAGTTTGACTAAGAAAGGATTAGGTTCGGTTAGACTTGAATTCCCCCACCCCTTCTTCTTACCCTCGGTTGGGTTTGGCTAGGAGCGAATTAGATTAGGCTTGGTTCGGTGAGGGTTCGGTTTGGGCTAACTTCTAGCCCTCGTTCTTTTATTTTATCCTCCTTTCTCTATTCTTCTCTCTCATCTCCCACCTCTCTCCCCGTTCCCTTCTCTCGGTTGGGCCACCAACCCCTAGGGTTGGCTGCGCCTACTGCCATGCTTTTTTTTTTTTTTTTCATTTGTTGCTGACACGGCTGCAAACTGTATTTTTGATGTTGTGCAGCTAATGCTTTAATAACATATTGATGATTAATTACACGTTTATTTTTGTATTTTAAAAATATTTTAAAAAAATTTAAATTATTTTATGTTTTATTAACTTCAAATTAATATATTTTTAATATTTTCAAATTATTTTAATATACTAATATTAAAAATAATTTTTAAAAATAAAAATATTATTAATATATCTTTTAATATGAAAAGCTAATTCAAAAATAACCATAACTAAACAATCTCTAAAATTTAAGAATTTTACTAGAAGCTCATGTATACAATCCTCAGGTGTGATGAAGTAAGGAACTTATACAAGATTATACTTTTATTGTAAGAAAATATTTGGTACGGTCCCATATCGTCACTTTGGACGACAAAATCTAATCTTCCTTCATTTGAGAAAAAGGCTATTCTCCCTCCTGGAAGAGATGTCACCTGTTAATTGTCCTTAAGAGACACGTAGTGTAATGATTAATACTTGAGATTTGTATAATAGGTTTTGAATTTAAGTTAAAACATGTATTTTTTAATAAAAATTTAAGATAATTAGTATATTACTTACTTATTAAAACATGTATTTTTTATAAAAATCTAAGATAATTAGTATATTACTTACTTTTATGAATCTATAAAATATACTTTCTAAAAAGTTAGGTTTCTTCTAATTAAAAAAAATGTCACCTGTTAACCATTTAAATATTATCTAAGAAATTAACGTAGGGTTTTCTTTCGTTTTCATTGGTTGATTAGGTAGAAGAATACGTACCTTGTCATAGCAAATGTTTCTTATTTCTTACAGCAGCAAGGACTTTTCTTTAATGATACTTACTATCTGGGATGGTTTAACAGTTAGCATAGTAGACTGATTTGTGGAGGCCACGATTTAATTATTTGTAGGACCCATGCATTAAGAGCAATAACACAAGGAGGCTCTGATACTAACAAATTTTGTGAATAATAGAAGGTTTAATTAATTATAATAACTATTTTTTTCTGTATAATAACAAGGGTGCAATATATTGCATATATCACAACATTAGCACAATATTGTGGTGCTTGCTATCATAATATGATGTTGTTTTATTTTATTTTAAATGTATTTGAATTAACTTATCCAATTTGTTTTCTACCCTTGAGCTTATCTTAGTTTAATGATTTTAATAATTATTTGTATAGATGTCATGCTATAATATAATTAATTGTGTAATATATTTCTTTAATAATAAATTAATATAAAGAAAAATATGGAAAGCATAAATTGCTACAATGCAATGTAGTTTTTCATAAGTTTACATCCAATCCTTTTATTTTTTTTTAAATATCGTATTGGTCTTTATTGATTCTGAATTTTTCCTTGTATTTTTTCATGAAAAAAAATACAATTTTAGTATTCATAACAGTTTTTTTTTCCTTGCAATCAAGTTCATATATAATTTACTTTTAATCAAGTAATAGTTCATTATATAGCCTTTTTTTTTCTCTTGTAAATATAACTCATTATCACTTGTAATATGATTAGTCATTTCATTTGTAATTATCCATTCCATTACAATTAAAAAATTACGAAAACAAATATACGGATGTAATTAATGAATCATTATATTACACAATCTATTTCATCTTATACGATCCATTGTATATTGGATCAAATTAACATGTTGGTGTTGATGCATTTACATGGAATAAAATTAGGTTTAGATCCAAAAGCGAAAAAGCTTGAACTCCAAATTGCACGTGTATATTCATGTAAGAACTTTATTAACGAGAATGATCCGTCTAAAACAGATGGAAGGATTAATTAGTTTGATATGCAAAAGCTAGCCAAATGAAATTTACAAGTATATATAAAGACCAGATTAAAAGAAAGACGTGAGGCTCTCTAAGATCTTAACGGTAATCAAAGACAAAATAATATTGCGTTAGGGATAAAGTTGTAAAAACCTTAAATTAATATGGGCTTTTTCATGGCCGCGTCTGAAGTTGAAGTATAGGTCGATCGTTTCTGGCTTTTCTGCAAAAATAATATTTTGATGTTTAAGTCACTTAACTAAATAAAAAAAGAAGAAGAATATGACAAAGATATCAAGAGATACTTAAGTCAATTAACTAAATGAGAAAAGGAGAGTATAAATCAAGAGTTTTAAAAAGTGAATATTATAAACTCATGTTGGCCTTGTGTGTTTATCCAGTGACCTAAGGTATTTATATACCTTGATCCCATGAGCTGACTAGATAAAATGTGCACTTGTAGGGGATAATAATAAAAAATAATTGTTTTTTTTTATATGTAAAAATGAGTTATTGGTTGTTATGTATTATTATGCAAATGGTGGGGAGGGTTGGCACTCACAAGTGATTGATGCTCATTGAGAAGACAAGTTCACGGAAGATAATAATTAACAAGAAAGTTATAAGTAAGCACAGGTTGTAATACTGCGTTGTGGTATCTGCTAGTCATTGAAAACTCATGTGGAGCTTGTTGAGGCAATGAATTGGAACGAGTGTTTGGGCTGGAGAGCAATTTCTTGGGCTACCGAGCATGGGGATTAGAGAGTTGAACAGCCGCAAGCATTCATCTCATAATATATATTTTTTTTATTTTCTATGCATTGCATTCTATCTGTCAAAAAAATTTAATGAATGATCTGTAGAGTTTTTAAAGAAACTAAAGACTGAAAGAGGATAGAAAAGGAAATTAGCTTGTGCATATAACACATATGCCAACATGAGTCACGTCCAATTCTTTTTTAGAGACGCATGTGGCTCACCTCCAGCTTCAAAGATGGCTTTTCTTCGATTTAATTGAATTTATCTTCATAAAATCTTTTCGAGAATACAACACATGAGCTGATGGCAGCTCTAATGTGTCTTTTTTTTTTTTTATTCTTCTTTTCTTTTTCTTTCCTTGCCTCGATTTCATGCTATTTTTTCAATATCCCTCCTTCTCTTCTCTTCTCTTCTCTGTTCTCTCTATTTTGTTTTTGTTTGGTTGGTGTTATTTGGGTTTAGGCCCAAACAGAAGGGTCATCTTCTCAACCCTATCAATTTGGGTTGGCCCAAATGAAATTGGTATTCATTTTGTTTTTGTTAGCCCATCAGGTAGTAGTTTGATGAAAGCAGAAATAGTTGTCCTTCTAGCCAGCATATTGTTAATTAATGGGTGGCAACAAGATCACATCTCTAAGGTTTTTATTTTTCCACTATGTGCTGTTATTTGTAGATTTTATTCTCTCCATCGTTGTCTCTTTAAAATTCCAATTTCTTGGGATTTTTAGGGTTTTAGTTCTTGCAAGGTTGGTGCAATGGCGGTGATGATTTTGAAAAGCACAGCCAATACCTGTTGAATATACACATGGAACTTTAGTTTCACGTAAGCACAATAAATAAAGCAACGTATATAGGAAACCGTCCCTGTCTGACAAGAGGAAATCATGCGCATCAATTGCCGGAATTAAGGGTGTGCTCATGGCTCTGTTAAGGTAATCTAAAGGGATTGCTATGAGGGGCAAATATGGGGCTTCAGTTATATTTAAGGAGGTGGTGAAGGTGTGATAGCTGTTTTTTTTGGGCTTTCATAGAGAGATTGTTCTTGTCCAGAATATATAGAGGTGTATAACTTTTGTTTATTTGGAGACATTGCATTGTAATCTGCTTAATTTTCTTCACTAAGCTAAAAGATATGTTGATTACTCTCATTTTCTTTTGTTTTCTCTTGAAGACGATTCTGATCATCTATTTTATTTCGTCAAGATTCTCATCTATGTATTGTCAAATGCACGAGAAGAGCACTAGCACAGTAAATGTAGCGTTTTAAATCAATCGTACTCATGATGGATATGATAATAAGGTTAATAATATAAACAATCTGCAGTGAATAAGAAGAAAACCATGGAAAAAGACAATTGTTAAGTTGAGGTGGAACGAAAACCACGGACAACAAGGCTGAAGCCACTCATCACCCATTGTTTGGTGGTTTTGCGATTCATGGCGGTGAAAGCTGCTCAGATTTGTAAGTGTGGCACTATTCCCATTAATGTACGTTTTTGGTAAATAGCGTTATTAACTTACAAGATAGTAACTAAATTGTGTATTGAGTGGAGCTGTAATTAAACTGATATTAGTCATTTCATTTGTAATTATCCATTCCATTACAATTAAAAAATTACGAAAACAAATATACGGATGTAATTAATGAATCATTATATTACACAATCTATTTCATCTTATACGATCCATTGTATATTGGATCAAATTAACATGTTGGTGTTGATGCATTTACATGGAATAAAATTAGGTTTAGATCCAAAAGCGAAAAAGCTTGAACTCCAAATTGCACGTGTATATTCATGTAAGAACTTTATTAACGAGAATGATCCGTCTAAAACAGATGGAAGGATTAATTAGTTTGATATGCAAAAGCTAGCCAAATGAAATTTACAAGTATATATAAAGACCAGATTAAAAGAAAGACGTGAGGCTCTCTAAGATCTTAACGGTAATCAAAGACAAAATAATATTGCGTTAGGGATAAAGTTGTAAAAACCTTAAATTAATATGGGCTTTTTCATGGCCGCGTCTGAAGTTGAAGTATAGGTCGATCGTTTCTGGCTTTTCTGCAAAAATAATATTTTGATGTTTAAGTCACTTAACTAAATAAAAAAAGAAGAAGAATATGACAAAGATATCAAGAGATACTTAAGTCAATTAACTAAATGAGAAAAGGAGAGTATAAATCAAGAGTTTTAAAAAGTGAATATTATAAACTCATGTTGGCCTTGTGTGTTTATCCAGTGACCTAAGGTATTTATATACCTTGATCCCATGAGCTGACTAGATAAAATGTGCACTTGTAGGGGATAATAATAAAAAATAATTGTTTTTTTTTATATGTAAAAATGAGTTATTGGTTGTTATGTATTATTATGCAAATGGTGGGGAGGGTTGGCACTCACAAGTGATTGATGCTCATTGAGAAGACAAGTTCACGGAAGATAATAATTAACAAGAAAGTTATAAGTAAGCACAGGTTGTAATACTGCGTTGTGGTATCTGCTAGTCATTGAAAATTCATGTGGAGCTTGTTGAGGCAATGAATTGGAACGAGTGTTTGGGCTGGAGAGCAATTTCTTGGGCTACCGAGCATGGGGATTAGAGAGTTGAACAGCCGCAAGCATTCATCTCATAATATATTTTTTTTTATTTTCTATGCATTGCATTCTATCTGTCAAAAAAATTTAATGAATGATCTGTAGAGTTTTTAAAGAAACTAAAGACTGAAAGAGGATAGAAAAGGAAATTAGCTTGTGCATATAACACATATGCCAACATGTGAGTCACGTCCAATTCTTTTTTAGAGACGCATGTGGCTCACCTCCAGCTTCAAAGATGGCTTTTCTTCGATTTAATTGAATTTATCTTCATAAAATCTTTTCAAGAATACAACACATGAGCTGATGGCAGCTCTAATGTGTCTTTTTTTTTTTTTAATTCTTCTTTTCTTTTTCTTTCCTTGCCTCGATTTCATGCTATTTTTTCAATATCCCTCCTTCTCTTCTCTTCTCTTCTCTGTTCTCTCTATTTTGTTTTTGTTTGGTTGGTGTTATTTGGGTTTAGGCCCAAACAGAAGGGTCATCTTCTCAACCCTATCAATTTGGGTTGGCCCAAATGAAATTGGTATTCATTTTGTTTTTGTTAGCCCATCAGGTAGTAGTTTGATGAAAGCAGAAATAGTTGTCCTTCTAGCCAGCATATTGTTAATTAATGGGTGGCAACAAGATCACATCTCTAAGGTTTTTATTTTTCCACTATGTGCTGTTATTTGTAGATTTTATTCTCTCCATCGTTGTCTCTTTAAAATTCCAATTTCTTGGGATTTTTAGGGTTTTAGTTCTTGCAAGGTTGGTGCAATGGCGGTGATGATTTTGAAAAGCACAGCCAATACCTGTTGAATATACACATGGAACTTTAGTTTCACGTAAGCACAATAAATAAAGCAACGTACATAGGAAACCGTCCCTGTCTGACAAGAGGAAATCATGCGCATCAATTGCCGGAATTAAGGGTGTGCTCATGGCTCTGTTAAGGTAATCTAAAGGGATTGCTATGAGGGGCAAATATGGGGCTTCAGTTATATTTAAGGAGGTGGTGAAGGTGTGATAGCTGTTTTTTTTGGGCTTTCATAGAGAGATTGTTCTTGTCCAGAATATATAGAGGTGTATAACTTTTGTTTATTTGGAGACATTGCATTGTAATCTGCTTAATTTTCTTCACTAAGCTAAAAGATATGTTGATTACTCTCATTTTCTTTTGTTTTCTCTTGAAGACGATTCTGATCATCTATTTTATTTCGTCAAGATTCTCATCTATGTATTGTCAAATGCACGAGAAGAGCACTAGCACAGTAAATGTAGCGTTTTAAATCAATCGTACTCATGATGGATATGATAATAAGGTTAATAATATAAACAATCTGCAGTGAATAAGAAGAAAACCATGGACAAAGACAGTTGTTAAGTTGAGGTGGAACGTAAACCACGGACAACAAGGCTGAAGCCACTCATCACCCATTGTTTGGTGGTTTTGCGATTCATGGCGGTGAAAGCTGCTCAGATTTGTAAGTGTGGCACTATTCCCATTAATGTACGTTTTTGGTAAATAGCGTTATTAACTTACAAGATAGTAACTAAATTGTGTATTGAGTGGAGCTGTAATTAAACTGATAAATTGCCTATAATATATATATATATATAAACACTGAGCTGAGGAACATTGATTAGGTTCAAGCAGCAATTGAGGAGACAAAGAACGAGTTCGACGGTTAACGTGTCGGGTTTTGCGTTTTTTTTATGGCAATGTCGCAGTCATCTCCACGATCAGGCCGTCCTATGGCCGCGTTTTGTTTATTCTCCAACAGAATTCTTCCTCTTTATTATATTCAAGATGAGTAGAAGACAGCCCCACGTTCTGACATTTTCAAGTTCTCAGAACGCATGCTCTCATTCTCTGCCTAACTACATTTGTCATTTAGAGAGTAAATTAATGACAGTTTAGTCATCTTAATTGCAGTTTATCAGAAATAAGATGCTTTGAAGCTGTTCTGATATTTTAATCTATCATTGCATGAACTTGGTGCCGTCTTAGTTGTACTTTGCCTGGTATTGGCCCCACAATGGACACCTGAGTTCAATTACAGAGAATTAGGACCTGCACCCGGGTAATCATTAGAAATTTAGAATTTTTATATAGAAGATGAAGTCAATCCTGCTAGTGACCTTCTTTTATGGTGCATGGGTATAAATCTGTCCCTAGTTTTTTGGTTCTCTCAAGCGAAATCGAGCTTCAATTAACTAGCAGGCGTCACCACAGAAACATAAGAGCCTCGTTCTTGATTTCTCCACAGCTTCTAATTGTAAAATGAATACGCAGGCTACGGAAGCCTTTCCTGATGGAGAATTATGGAACTTCAGCGGAATGTTCTCCATGGAAGAGCCTGATAGCACCCCAGAATTACTTGGTCAGTGCTCTTTTCTTCAGGATACTGATGAAGGATTGCATTTTACAATCCCATCAGCTTTCTTCCCTGCTCCTGAATCGGAGGCGAGCATGGCTGAGGACGAGAGTTTGTTTTATTGTTGGCATACTCCCAAACCCAATTTGCATTTTGATTCTCAAGAAAGTAGTAATAACAGTATTTCTAGCAGTAGTGTATTTCTTCCCTATTCCAGCCATGAATCCTACTTGTTCAATGATTCTAATCCCATTCAAGCTACGAAAAATAACTCCATGTCCATGGATATTTCAATCATGGATGAGGAAAATATTGGCTTGTTTATGCCACTTTTTCCTGAAATTGCAGTGGCAGAAACTGCCTGTATGAATGGAGATATGAGCGGTGACAAAAAAGGAGATTCAGATGATAATCTGAAGCCAGCAGCTAATGATGTTCTGGCCAAGGGATTGCAGCTCAAAAGGAAGCTAGATGTTCCAGAACCAATAGCCAACACATTGGACGACATGAAGCAAAAAGCCCGGGTTACAAGAAATGTGAGTACATGGATTCAAGGCTACAGTAATTCTTTTTATGGTGGAGTTTTGTCTTGCTGTACTAGTTTCTAAATTATTATGATTTATAATGCAGGTGCAAAAGAGTAGGAAGGTTGTGCAGTCAAAAAAAAATCAAAAGAATGCACCAGATATTAGCCACGATGAAGAAGAGAGTAATGCTGGACCAGACGGTCAAAGTTCCAGCAGTTGTAGTTCAGATGAGGACAATGCCTCTCAGGATTCTGATTCCAAGGTTTCTGGAGTTAACAATTCCAATGGAAAAACAAGAGCTGCTAGGGGAGCTGCCACAGACCCCCAGAGCCTTTATGCAAGGGTAAGATACTAATTATTCCTTTCATATGAAAACGCGCGCGCGCGCACTTATGCTAGCACACAAGGAGCAATCTTTTGAGCATTTTATTCATGGTCTTTATAACAATCCTGCAGAAAAGAAGGGAGAGGATAAACGAGAGACTGAAAATCTTGCAGAATCTTGTCCCTAACGGAACCAAGGTTGATATCAGCACGATGCTAGAAGAGGCTGTGCATTACGTAAAGTTTTTGCAGCTTCAAATCAAGGTAAAGGCTCATATTAGTCCCTCACTGCTGCCAAATAAATCATCAATCTCTATCTGAATACACATGTTAAGCTCAATCTTATTAATTATTTGCAGCTTTTGAGCTCGGATGATCTATGGATGTATGCACCTCTGGCTTACAATGGAATAGATAATGGACTCAACCAGAAGCTCTCTATGTTTCTATGAGCGTGGAAGGAGCTGCTGGAAACCTTTTTTTAACGTTAATTTATCAACATTTTAGAAATGAGAAAAGAATAAGTATATCTACTATAATAAATAAATCCCTGCCTGCAATATATCACGCGGAGTAAAAACAACCAACGTGTTTCTATATTATAGCAATCCAGCCCGATCTGCTTCTTGCGTTTGTTACTTTATTAAACCAATGACTTTCACCATCACATGTTTGTAGAAGCAGGCGACAGCTTTTGCTTATGGTCATTGATGGATGATAATTCAGCTCCCATCATGCTGTACAATAAAATACCTCGTTCAACATGAAGACTTTCCTTCTTCTTCTTTTTTATTAAAACATTGATACAGCTCATCAGAATCCATGCCTTTTTATTTTTTTACTTTCACCCGAAACAGTTCTGATGAAGTCTGAGGACATTTCTCTCTCCAATTTCTTTAGAGGAAATTGTGTGAACATTTCAGATTAAAATAACCTTACTGGCATTGATATCAAATGGATTGTTTCAGAAAAGGAGGAGGATTGCTTCAAGTTTGCTGTCATGGTAAATTTACACGTTTAATTACATGAAATTTGGCATGGTCAAAAGACTTGGGAAAGATATGTTAGCAGAGGTGGGAAGCGTGGATTTAGAAACTTGACCACTTGGAATGTATATATATTTTGTTAAAACTCTTCAACTCTCCCGTAAGTCTTCGAAAATGAAACTCATATATAGAAGTGGTTTGTGTTTCTACAAAAATCTAATTTCTTCGTTAAAATGTTTTCGTTCTTGCTTAAACATTCCCCTGGATGGATTGTCGACGTGCTGACTCATCACACCAAATGTCAATCCAAGTCATGCAGATTGCTGACAAGTCAGATTCATCTCAGTTAACTGGTAGCATCCCATGTTGCAAGTCAGCAACCAGTGCCGAGGGGGTCAACATTTAGCTTGATAACATGAGCATTTAATTTGTTTTTTTTTTCTTTTTCTTCGTGAGCATTTTATTTTAGTTTTGTCACCAATATTTTATATAAAAAACCGCGAGACAATAAACCTGCATAAATCAAGTGATAAACTAAGAAATATGTCAAGTCGCAAGACGATAACCAATCCTTTACAATGACAATTTAGCTCAAATTTGATGGATACCACCTTGAATGAGTAGATTTCTTTTTCGAGAGTTATCTTTACTTGATAAATCGCGGAAAGATACAAACACCTTAAAATATGTGGGTGTTTTGTATAAGTGATAATACTTCATCTAAAAAAAATAAAAATAAAATTTAAAATTTTAAATTTTGTATTTATCCGATATGTTTACAATAATAGTGCATATTGATTTCTTGTATATAAATAAAATGTTAAGAATATTCATTTTAATGTTATAAAAAAATCAAAAAATACTATATTATTTAAAAATATATTCATTTACTAACATGCTTGTTAAAAAATAAATCTCAAGATATTTTAAGGCAAAACTTTATATTAGTAGGAGACAATCAATAATGAAATTAAATTCAATATGAATAAACATACATATTAAAACTAGTAGATTTTTCACTTGAAAGTAAACCATTAAACTATAAATAGATTTTTAAAAGAAAGATGAAACTAGATGAAACTATTGACAAATAAAAAGCAACATTTGTTGTTAAATAATTCAAACAACAAGAAAGCATGGACTATTCTAACACATTTGTTTATATCTAGAATAGTTTCTATATGAACATTAATAGTCATCACAACTATTAACAAACTTGGAATATATTAGATAAGTGTAAAAAAAACTTTATTAAATGGTTAATTTGTTAAAAAGTTTACATGTGATGACTTTGATTAAGAAATTTACATGTATCAACATGAGGGATTTCTTGTTAATGGCCAAGAAAAGAAAGTTTATAAGCTTGTTACATCATTATATGATTTGGAACAAGCACTTAAAAAATGAAGTTAAAATTTTGATAATGTTATTCTGTCAAATGAGTTAAAAATCAATGAATCTGATAAATAAATTTATATAAAAAAATACAAATAAAAGTTATATAATTATATATCTTTATATAGAAGACATTTTTATTTTAGACATTAATGATAACATGATCTAAGTCTACTATGAAAATATTAACTAATAAGTTTAACATGAAATGTTTGGGTGTTACAAATGTCATAATAGAAATGAACATTGCTAGGAAATCTGATGAATTGACATTGTTTCAATCTCATTATATGGTGAAAATTCTCGATAAATTTTGTAAAGGTGACAATAAAATGAATATAAGTGTTTATCTATCTAAAAATAATATTTATCTATCCAAAAATAAAGGTAAGGTAATAGGCTAATTGAAATAATCTTGATGTTTGCTATGATTTGCTCAAGACCTCGTATTGCATACTTGGTTAGCAATTTGAGCAGATTTATCAATAACTTAATTTTAGATAATTGAAAAGCAATTAAAAGTGTACTTAAATATTTAAAGTGCACCTTTGACTATGAGCTACACTATAATAGTTACTCGACAACATTTGAAAGGTTGAGTGATACTAATTAGATGTTTGACACTAAGAATTTGAAATTAGCGAATATATCTTTACATTTGATGGAGTTGTTATATCATGAAAATCCTCTAAACAAGCAAGTATTATAAGATCCACAATAAAATCAAAGTTTATTGCTTTTGATAAAGTTGGAAAGGAAGTCAAATGGCTTTGAAATTTCTTTAAGAATATTCCATATTGATCAAAATCAGTCTCAACAATTTGTGTCCTTTGTAACAATTAGTTTAGAATTGAAAAGGTACAAAGTAGTATGTATAACACTAAGTTATACATATATATTGTAGAAATAATATTATTAAACACTTGCTCTAAAATAAAATTATTTTTTGTTGACTATATAAAACAAAAAAAATATTATAGATCCGCTAATCAAATGTTTATCTAGAGAGTTTATACATAGTTTATCAGAGGGGTGACCTTTAAGCATTTAAAAATAAAATGATGTAATAATGGTAATTATGTCTAGTTGACCGGACATTTCAAGATCTAGGTTCAAATAAAAAATTGAGTTATAAAACATTTTTAATAGCCAAAGATTTTTATTTCCTTCCTATTCCTATGATAAAAATGGTGTTAGCCGCATCGTGATAAATTGAGAGTTATGCTTTTAATGGTTTTTATTTCTTGAGATACTAAGTGATGGATATCAAAATAATCTTAATGAAATTATCAAATCCAACCAGGCTAACCAGGAAGTATCCCTAGACAACCTATGTAGCGAGGCACTCGCTATTCAATACTCAAGCTTTAGAGTCCATGATCATTAGTAAAAGTGGACATAGAAAATCGAACTGAAAACCATGTAAAAAACATTCCTCTCAATCCACACACCGAAAATACCACATACCTCTTAAACCCCATCTTAACCACCCACTATCTCACGTCATACGTAACTTACGGTCCATCCTGACAACTAGATGCCAGCTGTTTCATGCTTGCGTTAAATCCATAAAATTTCTTTTTTGTTAGTCCCTCAAGGAATAGGTGCAGGAAATGGATCAATCTAATAAAACCATTTGCAAAAAATAAAATGAATGATGGTAATCAACGGAAACACATTCAGCAGTAAATTGCAAGCAAGGACTACACAGTACAATTAAAATGAATGATCTGATCTTTCAACTTGGGATAGCAATAATCTGTGTATATAAATCAACATAGCCTTCCCCAAAATCCATTCCTTTCGTTCGTACAGATGTCGATAACATTAACCCTACAGTCTGATAAATGACCAGTGGAAGCCTTTTCTCACATATCTTCATCGCCCATACCAACAGCAAAATGCCCAACGTTTCTATCCTGCAGAATCCAGGAAAGCGACGGGTCAACACAGAAGCAATTAATAAAGTCAAGGGAAATTTTTTAAAAAAATATTCTTGCACCCAAAAAAGAAGTGTAACCAGTAAAAGTAAAATGCCAAGAAAATAAACAATTATATAGAATAAAGCGCAGTGGTGCTTCAGTTTTGAAATGTTTCTCACACCAAAAGGAGCAATTGTGACCAGAAAAGCCAGTGCAATAACTATACTGAATGTAAAAGAACCAACCTTAGATAGCATCCGCTGCTTGTTCAGAAACTGGGTCCTGGCTTTATTGAGGACTGAGTTTGGAGACCGGAACATCCTCTGTAACAAGGAATGCAATGTATCAATATCTTGGAAGAAAAAACAGGCACAAAGAATGAGGTCGTCAGCAAAAGTAAATGTTTGTCTATTTTCCAGCCACCATTTTTACACCATGATTTCTTAGGAATGCTTTGCATTCTGGACCTGCTGATCAGTGCCTCAATTCAAGAGATTTGTAAGGGGGGAATTATTTCAAGGCTCTGGAGGTGGAGATTGCTATATTTGCTGTGATAAGAAAGAGTTTAGACTTGAATATGAACAAAAAAAATACACAAATGGATTAACAACCAAATATTATCATAAAAAGGAAGTATGGTTTAAAGAATGTCCAAGTTTTAGCACAATACTAATCAAATTGAAATTTCCATCTAAACAAGTTTACCTAGGCAAATATCCCAAATATAAGAAAAACAAATACTGTATTGAGTTATTGACACTCAAGAAGATGAATAGTTTAGATGGTGTAGACATAAGACAGTCTCACATCTTTAGGACAGATAAAAAAATTCCAGATTGAAGACTGTCATAGACAGCCAAGTTGAAAAGGAGAGTTGACTGACCTTTTCACCACTTGACATTTGATGTTCAACACCAAGGATATGCTTTCTCTTTGGCGTGAACCCAAAGACATCATGAAGGAATTCATTATCCTATATAAACAAAATTACTTGTTAACAGTATATAAAAGCAACACTGAGAAGGAAAATATGAAAGCAAAACATCACATCAGAGGCGAGGACAGGTCAAGAAAACCAACCTGCATGTGCTTAACAAACCCACCACCAAGAAAATGCTTCAAGAAGTTCAACTGTTAGAAAAACACAGACACAGAGCTTGAAAATCATAAACACAAACCAAGACCATGAATAGAAAATAAAACAAATGATCAAATAGAAAGAAACCTGTATAAGCTCAGACCAAGTTGATGTTTGTAGTGAATCTCCACCAATCTTCATTGAGATTTCAGGAGTGTAGCCATCCTGAAAACATAAAAACTTAACATCAGTACAAAAGCACATAAACAGTAAGACTCGCGAGGAAAGGAACAAATTATTACCTCCAAAAACTCCAAAACATCCTTGAACAAGTTCCTCTGGCTGTTAAGATCCTTCTTAGTGGAACCTTTTCCGCCAGCCTCGACAGAAAGACTTCTCACTTGATTTAGGATTTTTGATTTCAGACCTAGTATACGTGTATATCCTTCACGAGACTTATTTCCTTCTAAAACTGAGCCATCAGGGGGTGTTTTATTTTCAGCAGCAAACTTTTCTACACTTCCGGTCTCAAAAATCAAAGCTAGTGCTTCACCAGCAGAGATGCGTACAGATCTATCATCCTTATCTAGCAGGGTAGAGAGATAAGAAATGGACCTGCATCAAATGCAAGAAATGAAAAGTTGATTTCTTTATTGAAGTTTAGGTTCCTCATCCTAGAAACCATGACATGGGTACAGCCAACTATCTTGACAAAACTAACTATTCACCAACTTTTTCATTATGGACTATGCAAAATGTTGTGGGGACGGATAGCTTAAATGATTGTCAAATCAATTTCATTAAATGCAAGAAACCATATTAGGTTGCATTTGGTATGGGGTTAAAAATTTGGAAGGAAAATGTTAAGGGAGTACGCTTTAAAGGTGAAGTGTAAAGGAGTGAAAGGTTATGATGCTTGGTACGAGATGAAAACTTTAGGGATAAAAGTGAATCCCAATATAAATCAAATCAATATTTAATTTATAGAAAATTATACTTGTGGCCCAAAATGAGAAGTGTATGAGAAGAAAGGATAAATTAATATTAGATATTAAAAAATCAAGGGAAAATCACAAAAACTTTCTCCTTTCAACTTCATTTCACCCCCTCCCCCCCCCCTCGTAATACCAAATGATTGCCATATAAAAGAAAACAAGTACACAAAACAAAGTGGAAAATCAAATTTATAGTTTACTTACTCTTGCCAATCTTTGGAGTTAAGAGAACATCCATTCATGGTTGTCAAGAGAAATGTCCAAGCAGACACCACAGCTGTTACCACAACGGCAGGAGTTTTCACAGCAACTACCTAAAAGTGAAATAGGAAAATTGATTTGTAGATGAAACATAACCAATAACTACAGCATTGTACTGTTTACTTCATGGTTTGTGGTTTTCAAATCAAGTAATTAAAGGATAGAAGACGCATCATTAATATCGCCATAGAGAAAGCAAAGAATAAGAACTGATACATTACATTAGAGCCTAGTTTAGGATGAAGCAATTGCCACATGATTTGCATTGATCGTTCTGTTTCCTCAGTTTCAGTTGCACCAACAAATGTCACAACAGCCAAACACTCCAGTAACTGAAATCACAACCCAACAAAAAACAACAGAGATTCAACATCGCAGTAATTAATGAAAACTGGAGAACAATTAAAATCCCAAAGATTTGCCAATAATGGATACCGATACAGTCTTCAGGTAATCAGACTGAGCTTTAAGAGCTTGGGAAATAGGAGCTGCTGATTCTTCCAAAATTTCACGTGCATTATCCCCAGAACCAACAGTCAGAGCCAACAATCCTACAGCAACGACATGGAAGATCGGTAAGAGTTGTAAATACAGAGAAAGGGTAAAAGACGTGACGAGATAGGTTCAAGGCTAACCAATGGCATGGCATGCCAGAGCAATCTCTTTGCTAGACCCCTTCTTAATGGAATTAAGACATTGGTGCAGTAAAGTAGCAAATCTGAAGAAACAAACAAAACAAAATACATGTAAGAAACTAGGAATGAATAAGTATGACTGCTAACCGCACATTACCAAAAAGAAGAAAAGATAAAACAGAACTAGCTTCAACACCAACAAACCAATCAAAATATATAATTTGAGCAGATAATTAGTAACAGTAGATCATAATTAGTTCTTCCGACAAATACAAGTGGTTACTTTTTCTCAACAAATTGGAGCTGCAAATTGGTATTGAAAGCCTCAATAATCGCCGCCAAAGCTTTCTCTCTTGTCGAACCCCTTTATACACCAAAAAAAAAAAAAAAAACAACAAAACCACAAATTCAACATACATTGATCACAAACATGAGCATAAAAAATAAAATAAAAACCCGACACGAACCTCTTCTCGTACAAAGCATCTAGAGCTTGTTCTAGTAAACTATCTTTATCAACTTGAACATCGTCGCTCCCAGACACCGACATAAGATCAGAACGGATAGTTGATGATGAACTCACGCTACTATTATCATCACTACTATCCAACATCGCAACATTTTTTCGCTGATTATTACCTGCACAGCACGCAATTTTGATTATTCTTCGAATGGACCGAGTTTTTTAATTAAAAAAACCCTAATTTGACAAGTTCAACAAATATAGAAGAGCGAGAGAGAAAGATAGAACATACGCTTCCCCATCTCCGACGGCTGTGAGGATTATTACTATTGCTAATTGAGAAAGCGTTAATAAACGAAACAAGCTCTACTATGAATCTGAAAAATAATATGGGATTTTTTGTGAAAATAAAAGCTGCACATATATAATAAATCGAAACAAACTCAGAAACCCATTTGGATTTGGATTTGAACTGAATAAGGATTTTGCCATTAAATTACTTGAGCTGATTATAATAAAAGAGCAGAGAAAAAAATTCAGAGGATGATTATATTTTTTAAGCGGCCAAAGAACAAACGGAGGCTTCAGAAAAATTGAGAGGTTGAGAGAGAACGTTGAGTCAATAGAAAATCTCTTTCTTCACTTGAGGAGGAGGCTTTCAGGGTTCACATCGAGTGGTATGGAATATTCGTGGAGCCTGTAGTCGGTACAGCCAGCGAATTTTGTCAACTAGTACTTCTCATTGTTTCTACCGTTGGATTATGATTATGTGGATCCACGTGGGGCTAGAGTGATTAAGCACGTGGTTTTGTGTGAGACAAGCGAAACCGATCCGTTTTGTATTTTTCTTTTTTCTTTTCTACTTTTGGTGCCGTATTGAGTTTGAAGTGTACAGTATCGTGGGTGACCTTTTTTTTTTTTTTCATTAGTTAGTTAACTGCCCAATGGCTTTACCGGAGAACGTTATGATGATGTTGTTATTAGGAGACTCTTTGTTTTCGTTGATGAAAATGTGTATCGTATTTTTTTATAAAAATATTTTTTTATTATTTTAAATAATAATGTAAAAAATAAAAAATAACAATCATCATACCCTTACATTACCTAAATCTCATTTGATAATTCAACTTGATGATTTATTTAGCTGTTCTATGTTCTAGTTAGGAGTTGGTTATTTATGAGACAAATGTTTAAATATATTAATTTATAATATGGAAAATCTGATTAAAATTTAATTTAATTTAAATTTTTATTAATAATTTTTTAAAAAATAATATTATTTTAATTTATTTATTTTTTAAATGTTGAAATGATATTATCTTGGTTCAATATGAATTGATATGTCTAACTTGTAATCTAGATTATAAAACTACTCAAGTCTAATGATTTTATTTTTTAAAATATTTTTTATTTAATTATAAAATAATAAAAATAAATATTCACATAAAAAACCATATAAAAATATGAAAAGTAAATGTTATTTCACCGTCAAGTTTTTTTTATTAAATAATACATTTTTTTAAAAAAAACAGTTTTTTTATCATCATTATGGTTCGTTGATTAAAATATAGTATCAATAAAATAATAATGGCAAAAACTATAATGACTCGAACTAAAAAAGTAAACCACGTGTATTTTTAATTAAAAATCTGATTTTTTTTTTGTCATTTCTTATTTATTTTAGTGATAAAATTTTACGAGAAGTATTGTTTTTCAAACAAATACTTACTCAAATTGCGAAAACTTATTTATCCATCTTTTTTCATGGCTTTCTCCTCTTAAAATCTAGAAAATAAAATATAAAATAAATAAAATTCAGTGTTAAAAAGTAAAGCTTTTGCAAAAACAAATGCTAAAATGAAAAAAAGTAAAAAAGTAAAAATTATAGGGTTCAAATTGTAGTTTTCTACAAAAAAAAGAGAAAGAAGCATATGTAGATTGATTATGAATATAAATTAATCTTAACAGTTGTTCTAAAGACAAGAGTTTGGCTCCCCTCTAATTTCTTCAACTCCACTTTAAATTTGAGGGATGTAATTAAAAAAAGTAATTATTGTTTTAAATCCATATTTTTTCCCACTCCTTCTGTGATTTTTTCTATGATCTTAAAATGGTAAATTTGGAATCAATATCCAATTAACATACGAACGCCTTCTCTTTGCACAGTACTTTCTTTCATGATCTCTCCTAAACCAAGTGCAAAACATGAAAAAGACGCGCAGAGCAAAAGATACGGTGTTTTTCATGGTCAAAACAAGCAGCATCTCTTTCATTGTTGTTAACGGAGAGGCAAACTCATTTGCCTCTCTTTAAACCATGCCGTTAGGTGTCGAGTGATCGTCAAAAGTATTTTTATTTTGAACTGCTTGGCAAGATCATCACAGAACTGTTTGGTTTTTTTATTTTTTTATTAATATTTTTTATATATATTTTTCATATCATTTCATAGATTGATGGTCAAATAATTTTTAATAAATAAAAAATATTTTTTAAATAAAAAATACTTTAAAAAATAATTATCATTCCATTTAAGTACACCCTCTGTCTTACACGATTACTCCCTGTTTCTCTAATTTTCTTTCTTGCGTTTTCTTCCAAACTTGATTGGTGGCTTGTGTTCTGGATGGACTTGGCCTAGTTTTTTAATGTAAAAAAAATAATGTTCAAACATTACTATTGTTTTTTAAAGAAAACATATCAACGACTTCACTTATAAAACCAGTCCAATAAAATGATTTTATTTAATTATATAATAGAGTAACTAACGGTAGTAAATTAATTAAATTTTAAATAAAAAGATGATAATAATAATTAGAAAAAAAAAGAGAGAAAAATTATAAAGAGATTACCAAAATTTTAAATAAATACTATAACAGGGTGTGTGTTTTGCTATTGTTGCATTTTCTCAAGAAAAAAACAAAAAATAAATGGAGGCTACCAATTCAAAAATCTAATGAAATAAATTTTTAAAAAATTCTTTTAAACTTCATCACCTTTATATATTTATATTTTTTTAATGAAAATATCCCTTGAATCGTTAAAAGAAATTTTTATTTTTGAAAAAATAAAAAACAATAAAAATTTTAAGAAACTTGAAAACCCCATGAAAAAACTAAAAAAGATCAAACTGAATATATAAAAGAAAAAAATTAAAAGACAAAAAAACCCAATTACGTGGACCTGGCCTGGATGACAGAGACTGAGTATGCCTCAAAATTAAGGCCATATCTAGCTAATTTTTTACACCCTCACTTGTTGTCAACACCCTCATTTTTTTTTTTTTTTTAAGTACTGGACAACAACATGTCTAGCTATAATGATAATCAGAAAAACAAGATAAAAGGTTTCGACCCATTTCACTCACACATACCTCTAAAACATAATCAAAACCTTCTTAAATCACGTATCACCTCAAAACACTTGGAAAAACAAATTTTGGATTCCAAAAGGCATATTTTGGATTCATCGCTAGGTTTGCTTCTATATATATATATATATATATAAAGAAGCAATACATAAGCCCAAAATGTACTGAAGGACTAAGTTAAGAGATCAAAGCAGGCCCATTTCCAAGGAAAAGCAAACAAGAAAAGGGACCACCCCCAAATCCCCCGAAAGCCACCCGCTCAAACTACTCCAAGCTCATAAAAAATCTTAAGCCCATCGTGCAAGTAGAAATACAGCGAGCGTTGTGACTGTTATTATTATTATTTGTTTAATATAAAGTCCACATGGTTTCGCGTACCACAGATGGGATTGGCTTTCTACATGGTTGATAATTCGGCTTCAATTTCGAATTAAATCGAAAGTGAGACTTAATTTCATCCAATTGGTTTTTGATAACTTGATTGATCATGTTAAAATTAGTCAGATCAATATTATTTTAAAAAATAAATATCAATAAAAATAATTAACTGAAGTTAAGTCGTTATTACAATAATATAGATTTCTTTTAGGTCAATCCATCTACCAATTTTAACAAGATGATTATCTCCTAATTCTTAAGTCATCATCCGTACAACTTCTATGCTATCCAAATTCACTACTTGTTACCCAAAATGTAATTATTTAGTACATGATATTTACTATACACACACACACACACACACATACCATTGAAATGGAAGTCGTATACATGGATCAAGAACTTGTTTGTAAGGACAACGTGTTGTTGTTAGTAGCCACTTGTCTAGTCCTCAAAGTATGAGTGAGCTTACCTTGCAGTCAAAAGCACACTTAAAAGATGTATGTATATTTCTGGATACATATGGTAGTACAATTCACATGTCCGGTAAAAAACGAAGGAATTATAATTGAACTATTTTACATTCATATCTACTCATAGTTCTATGTTCATATCTACATTTTATATTCACATGTCCAGCAAAAAGCACGGGAATTTATCTCTACTCATCAAGATCTCGTGGTTATAATTTATCTTTCTGCCAAAAGCTTCTTGTTGCTACATGGAGTGTCACCAAAACGCCAGAACTTGTTGATTCTCAGAGGCCCAGTGCTGGAAAAACTTGACATGGAGGTTGAGAGCCCATGGTTGATCATAACAAACCCTTTTACAGTTCTTGGGGTGCAATCATCAGCAGCCACTGATTAGAAGCACTATGTGAGCACACTGCCCCTGCGGGGCTTTTCGAAGTAGTTGAGTTTGTTTCGAGGGGGATCGGGTCAAGGCAGCCAAGACATCGGGAATGAAACTCCTATCCCCTGACATTGCTCGTGAAATCCAAGGTATGATCAACAGGCACAGTCTTGTTGAATGAGATGGCATGGGAGTTAGAGTCGAGATTATTGTCTGCGGGGTCGAACTCTACTTATGTGTCAGAAATTCTGAGAGAACTGCCACAATCATGCAGGGATTGCCGATCACCATTCTGTTCTTTTCCGGACAGCACCAGCACTTCCCGTTTCTCAAAAACTCCATAATTTGTTGACCAACCTTTGTTTTTGCGTCTCAGCTTTTCACCTTCCAGGATTTAATGTTTCTTGTTTTGGATCCAGTTGTTGCAATGCGTACTAACATGTCAGGCGCCAATGTCTAATTGCTTTGGAGCTCCCTTAATTCCTAAAGCCAGAGCCAAACATTTCGATTTTATACATGCAAAATTACGTTCTACTCATCCCCAAAGAGAATATCCAAGATAAAGTTAAGAATTCGGATTTATAATTGTAGATGTGATATCTTAAAAAAGACGAAATGATCAATATTTAGAAACGAAAGAGTACTCTCTCAAGAACATACTACAAACTCATTTCCTCTTCATATTATATTATATTTTAAAAAGTGTAGAAAAAATACAATGTATGTATTGTGTTTATAAATTCATTGCATTGTGGAAGATATTATAATATTATAGAAACATTGTTTTTAATAAAAAAGTGCTGCTGAGAGTGTTGTTTTTTCTGTGCCAAGAACTAGCTAAATTCAAATCACTTCCAAAAAATGTTGGGTCTGGTTTTTAGATTGTGGATGATATTATAATATTATAGAAACATTGTTTTTAATAAAAAAGTGTTGCCAAGAGCGTTGTTTTTTCTATGTCAAGAACTAGCTAAATTCAAATCACTTTCAAAAAATGTTGGGTCTGGTTTTTAGCTAGGCCCATCGATCTTGGATCTGATTGGGCAACCA
>NW_011499849.1:2291858-2303195 GCF_000495115.2 Populus euphratica | reverse complement strand
AATAGCGTGGGGTCTGACTATCCATCTAGATCGAGCAGCTTTAAAACTTATTAGCCACTAGACTCAATGTTATTAGATTTGTCTTTATAATCAGACCCAATATTATTTTAGATCTGACTTGGCCGCCAGACTCAAGATACTTAATATATTTTCTATACTTTTCATATTTTTTTTTAAAAAATATTATTGACCAGCTGTGGAGCATGAATATATATATATATATATATATATATATATAAGAGGTTATTTTCTACTAAACTTTCATTTGTAAACTTTTTATAAGAAATGGATGTTGTTGCTTTAACGATGGAAGGTAAAATGAAAAACAAATTTGTTAACTACTTGCATAAATTAGTAATATCGAGCTAAAACATCTCTTAAAACTATAGGACTTTAAGTATTTGGGTTGGGCTTCTTATATGGTATATTAACTGGTACTAACTTGAGAGTGTTTGGGTTCAACTCAAAGACAATGACTTTGTCATTATCATAGTTAATAGCAACGAGAGATAAAGTGGTAAGGAGAGCGGAATTGGTATTTTGTAATTGGATTTCAATTTGATTTTTTTTTTTGTTTTCAAGTTGCTTAACTTTATTGTTAACTTACAAATTCATGTACATGAGTTTATGATTAATCTTACAAATTAAAAAAAAATAGTATTTGCTTGTTGTTATTATTTTGTTGGACCTTATTTTACGTTTGCTTAGGTAATTCTCTTCTCATGCCATGGACATCGAGTTTGAAAAACAAATAGGTTGGTGGGGGTGACAGTTTAATCATCCATATACATATCTTTCCACAGGTGACTGTCTATACCCATTGTTAACTCACCTTAGCCATATTGGTACTCATAGGGATAACCCGCCCATCCCTTTATGCTCATAATCACAAAACATTATATGAAGAAATATATCCTGAGATTATGCCTTTGCTTTTTCTTTAAATGTCAAGCATATAGCCTATGCCTTCTCTTTAAATTGCCAATATATAATGAACCTCATGTCAGGTTCATATAATTAACCATGTTTTATTTATTTTTAACTACAAGGCATGTCATAACAAGCCAATTAACCTTAGTGGTATCCTCCCACCCAAAAATATTTAAACAGATATCAAACCCCTTTTTATGGCATCCGTCTCTATGGCATTGTATCATGTATATTTATTAGTAGGGTTGATTGCTACATTATTGGCTGCAAGATCATTTATAAAAAGCATTTACATGGTAATATGGTCATTATGATTATCTTTCAGGTTTTGATGTCACTTTAATAATTTTTCCTCTTTAATTCATGGGTTACACAGTTTTATGTGGACTAGGTCCCTAAAAAAATTAAGGAATTCAATTTTAATTGCATTTATACAAGTACTCATAAATTTAGTTTAATTGTTTGGCTAGGTTTTTTCTTGATTAATTATTAGATGTTGGATTATACTAGTTAAACAACTCTGGACCTGGTTATATTCTTTAGGGATGTCAACCTCTATGAGAGTTTAGGGGTTTATGTAGTATCATTTTTGTTTTCAAAACATAAAAAACAGGTTATGAAAAGTTATTTCTTTTCAATTTTTGTTTTCAATAAATAGAAAATGACCATTGACTTTTGAAAATGATTTTCAAAAGTCTTTAGAATTAATGTGTTAAGCTATTAATGTATAAATTAGGATATAAGTCATGGTTAAAAATTGATTCTAGAACATAAAATAACATTTGATTATTGTTTCAAGATAAAACAGAACATAGACAATAAAGATAAAAATATGTTTGGTTGAAAAGACAAAAACAAAGTCATAAAAATAAATATCACTGAGATAATTTTAAAGTGCATGTATGTACTTCTAAAACATAAGGTGTAGATAGGATAAGTCTTTAGAGATAATATTTTTTTTTATTTTTTGAATATCCTTGTAAAAAAATCTAAATTTCAAAATTATTTAATTAAGACTTATTATAATAAAAATAGTTATTATCATAGTTCTAAAACTCAAATCAAGGGACAATCTAGGTCATGGGTTGGGTTAAAATAAGCCAACATAAGAATAAAATTTATTATTATTAAAATTTTAAGATTTGACTCAAGGGATGATCCAAAGCAAATCTTAGATCACAAGTTGGGTTAATCATTGATCCAATTCAATTTAAGAAAAAACTAGTTATTATTATAATTTTAAAACCTGAGTCATAGATTAGGAGAGTCAACCTTGACTAAAAAAACTTTAAATAAATAACCAAAGTAACCTTATTTTGACAAAATAAAAGGCTATTAGTTATTGATGATGCCTCATATCATATAAGCTTACTTGTTAGAGAAGGACAAATGATAAGAAATATCTGACTTCTTAAAAAGCTAAGTCATTAGTTGTTGATAATAAAAAATATTTAACTTCATAAAAAGTAGTTGTTATCATGTTTGCTATTTAAAGATAGATTAATGCTTAAAAGTAAATCATTTGTGAAAAGGTTGGTCAGACCAGAAATGTTGGTGCAAAGTGAGGCTTAAAGATAGTTACTAGGAGAAAGATTTCTTTATACATTTTGAGTGATGTCATTATTGGCAAGAGAGAATGGTCATTGTAGGCCAGGAGTTATAATGCAAAGGTCAGGTTTAAGGATAATTATTGACAAAAAGTTTAGCGGAAGATAATTTGAGAGATATTGTTATTAGCGAGAGAAGATAGTCATTGCAAGTTAAGAGTGTTATCATTGGAGTCATGATTATGAATAAAAATTGATAAAAGGTTAACCTAAAACAATTGAGAAAGGTTGTTATTGGCAAGAGAAGGTGGCCTTTATAAGCTATATACAAGGTCTGGTTGGGTCAAAGTTAGGTTAACATGGAGAGGGTTTGGTTTGGCCAACCCTTTTTCTTCTCTTCTTTCCTTCTCTTGATCTTGGTTGGGCTCTCAAGTTGCCCCATCTTTTCTTCTACTTCCCCTCTTGGCCTTGATTGAGCTATCCTTTTTTTTCTCTTCTTCTCTCTTTTTTTTCTCTTCCTTTCTTTTTTTTTCTCGGCCTATTGGTGTAGGTTTGAGCTTGCTACTCCCTTCCTCCCCTCCTCTTCCTTTTCTTTTTCTCCTCTAGTTTAGGCCCCGGTTAAGCAATTAACAAGCAGCGTGATTGGGTTATGGAGGGACTCAATTGAGCTATTTTGGATTTTTCTTATTTTTTTCATCATTATTCATAATGTAGTAATTAAAGCTTTTTGAAATTGTGATTTTTATGACAACTAGAATGTACTTGTTAATTGGCTCCGAAATCATTTAAAGTATGCCAATTTATTTTCTTAATTGATGAAATGAATTATCTCTGTAGAAAAAAAAATTAAAGAAGAGCGGCATAACATGCTAGCCCTTTAAAAGGTTTTGATACTGTGGCAATTTTGATAGGACTCACTTTACAAGGAAATTGTTACGTCTTTAAAGAATGATCTTGCTAAAGGTGTGGCAATGGACACTTTCCAGCTTAACTGGGTCAACTCCCATTCAACCTGGAATTGGAGGGGCCATCAAATAAAAGAAGCTTTATTGGCTTTCTATGTTTATCAAATAAATATGATAAAATCCTACTAAAAAACAAACAAAATTAAGATTAATAGACCTGCTTGCAAATTGATGATGGCTAGCGTAACTAGATCCTTGTCTGATGTCTCTCGCTTGCTGCAACAAAATTGAATTTTATTGACAATTTTGTTTAAGAATTTAAGCTAGTATATATCAATTTTTTTTTTGTTTTGCAAACTTCATAATTAATAAATTAAAAGTGATCATTTTAAATGCTATTATAGTATATATTTTAAATATATACTATAATAGCATTTAAAATGATCACTTTTAATTTAAATATATACTATAATAGCATTTAAAATGATCACTTTTAATTTAAATATATACTATAATAGCATTTAAAATGATCACTTTTAATTTATTAATTTTGAGGTTCGAAAAAAAAAATTGATTGCAGAAACAATTGTATCAATTTTGTTGATAATTATGATTTTGTTTTATATGAAATCTAACAAAAATGAGTGGTGCTTAGCATAAATGCTGTTGGATATAATGGATAAGCATTTATTTCAATTTTCTCCAATTTTAACATAATTCCACCAATTAATGAACACAGAAATTAGTTACAAAACGCCATTAAGAAATTAAAAATCAATTTTATCAAAGAAGATAGAAGAATATTTAATTGTGTGTGCCAAATCTCGATGAGTCAAATCCTATGTATATAAAATACAAATAATAGCAAACGGTGATGCTGTCTACAGGTCTAGCTAGGCCAGCCCATTTGCAGAAGAAATCCTGATATGATGCGAGCCTTTGAAATTATTGCCTTGTATTTTATGGCAACTATCATGAAAAAGTAGAAAAGACATGGCTGGAAATCACGCACTGAGTCCATTAATTGATGTAATTTTCAATCTAGGGTAAGCTGGAGTGGCATTCAAGTCGACACAGTCCGGGGATCGCAGTGATGAAATGGTGAAAAACAGAAGTAAAAATGAATAATAGAAATATAGGTTAGGTATAAAAAGCTAGATTTCATTTCTCCTATTTAACAGCTTCTTCCTTTCTCCAACTTAAGATCGATCATATCCTCTAGTCCCGATTCTTGCCGAGGTTGATGAACTGAACAATTCAACTCCAAATTTAGTTGGCAATTAATTCTAGATAATTGCATTAATTCCCAAGTACTGGTGGAGTTCTGTTATAATCTATTCAGACTCAATTTCCTTCTTCTTTTTTTTTTGAAACTGTATCTCGTAACCAGTAGTTGGATCATGATCCAACTACTGGGGACTGATCTTGAGCTTTTCCTTTACAAGTAGAGATCAGACAAATAGAACGAGCTACAATGTCACTCAGGGTTCCATGTGAAAGGCAGTTGGCCAGAGGACTGCGGTGGACCCCTGAGACAAACACGCAAGCTTTGTATTGTCATTCAATGCTGTAGATGTGTTGCTGCTGGAAAAGAAAGTGCTTATCAATTCGGCCCCACTTATTTCAGCTATTCTTCTCAGTTGATTAAAACCAAGGAAGACAACCTCTATGAGTTCCATAATCAAGGAATAAGTCAATTTATCAGAAGTCCTTTCTGATGATACAGCAATCTGATCATATCCTCCGTGTGTCTACACCCACATATGATATGACAGACCCTCCACAAAATATTTACTTGAAACATATAATGGGTCATGTCATTTTAAAAGACATCTCTTGAGAAGAGAGATGTGTTTTGTGCTTATAAGTGATCAAAGCTCTCGTCTTTTAACTTATGTGAGATCAATGATATTATCATAGCCTTTAAACAAGAGGCTTGGGTAATCACACATTGCTGACATTTTCATAAGACTGTGCTATATAGAGGGTTTTGTCCTCAGTTATACCTTGAAAAAAAATGTGTTTTTTATGCTTTTAAACAACTAAAATCCTTTTCTTCTAACTGATTGATGTGTGATTCCTAGCACCATCACTTTTAATGGTCATCACTTAAAAAAATAAACTATAATAATGCCAACGTGATTACAGAAAGCACAAGGAACATTAAATTATGAATTTTGGTGTTTAAGAAATTTCGTATTCAATGTGATGGATGGGCTGAGTTCTGAAATGAATGATGGCACACATCCAATGAAATCTGCAATGTAACGCACTACGTGCCAGGAAATATTGCCAAGCATGTGAATGATGACAAGATCAATATCTGTAGCTGAAGTTAGATTTCAGGTCTGCTCTACAGATATCAATATCTGTAGCTGAAGTTAGATTTCAGGTCTGCTCTACAGATATCAATATCTGTAGCTGAAGTTAGATTTCAGGTCTGCTCGATATCAAAATGGAGTTTCATGTATTGAGATTTTGTGGACCGCTCACCTGCTGTAGCTGAAGTTAGATTTCAGGTCTGCTCGATATCAAAATAGAAGACATCAATCTTTTAGTCGTGTTAAGCGCTCACCTGTTCATTCAAAATGCTCGATGCTCGTTTATTCGAAAGAATATTCTGTGCCTGCCCCCGTATTACAAGTTCGATGCAAAGGTTTAATTTGTTCATTGCTAGATTAGCTGGGACGACGTTGTGGCATGTCATAATTAACCAGCCGTAAGCTTGGATCTGATTTGATTTACCTTGATTATATCTTTTTTAAGTTTGTCCTGATGAAAGAAGATCAGTACTTGAGTTGAGTTTATAATGATTCGGTGTAAATCTGGATCTATAGCTGATTAGTCAAGGCAGAGCTGGTGACAAAGTACTAAAAAGAAAGCTGATCAGAAAAACAAAACAAGATTCCACGGAGACTTTCATAGGGATGCATGATATAGGACACGAACGACCAGAGACATTTAATACCATCCCAGCTCAGAGACATTTTTTAAGATGCACTGGACACTTAATTTTGATAATAATAATAAATACCTTCGAACTCGGTCTCCAAGGCTGAGAATAAAAGAGGTATGTGATAAAGTTAAAGAAAAAGAGTGGAATTCTGTGAAGCTATTAAAGATTGTCAGAGGTAATTAGAGATACTATAATGAAGGCATGGTTTATATTAACGTGAGCTGCCACCGAGAATTTTTATAGTTAAGCTATTTAGCTTTTAGATCTTGTGCCGTTTTTTAAATAAATTGTCTATGTTGCCCTGAACAATACATGATTCTATGGCTACAATTAATTATGATCAATTTAATAAATGTTTAGGACTTCACTGTAGAAAACACTAAAATTGGGAAGAACCTAACTTGGAATCTTTCGTTGGGTTTTCATTTGGAGTTAACATACAGAAAGGGAGTTCATTTGTTTTCTGCTGCATCTTTTCGGCGAAAAGGAGATTAAAAGTCGGGATCTTTTCTTTTTCCCGTTCGAGGGTTTAGTCAATGTCTTCAACACAGTATGCGTGCGTGTATCCTCTCAGCTTTTAGATTAGAATCCTTCTGTTTTTTTCTTAATTCATGAAGAAATAGGGAGAGGGAGAGGGAGAGAAGAGAGAGGTCGAATTTCTTTCCTATTAGCTCGAGGAAACTTCAACAACTTGATGAATAGAATAGGTAAGCGATTCGGCAGCACTTGTCGAGTACGTAAAAATTATTTTTCAAAAATCAAATTTGAATATTATCTTCACATCACGAACAAGGTTTAGCCGATGCACTGGACTCGTTCTAAGATTATTCAAATAGATTTCATATCTCATCAGCATTAGCCGCTGCCCTGAACGTTAAGTAAAAATGAATAATTCTTCATTTTATTATAGTATCCAGTGTTATTTTTTTTTCAAAAGAATAATAATGGTACAATTAGTTCTGTTGAACAGTTTAATAACTTGCCATCATTCAAATTACTGGCTTTGACAATCATTTAATACGTAAGAGTTGAGAGAAAACGATGCCGGGAAATTGATTTCTGATTACACACACACGATTTTCTACATTGTGATAGTTTATATAAATCTGATTTATACTATAGTTAATTACTATATCATTGCCTTGTATTGTATTACAAGTTAGATCAATTTTTTTAATGTAGAAAAAACATTTAAACATTGTTAGTGTTTTTCTCCGATAAAAAATTAATTTTATTTTTTTTAAATATTGAGACAATAATATATTTGATCAATTTAAGTTAATCTGTTAAATCTGCAACTTGGATTATTAGATCGTAATAATTCTATAGAAAGCAGGTTAAAATAAATTATGAAAATCAATTCATAATAAACCAAATATTGAAGGTGAAGATTTAAAAAAATTATATAAAAAAATACTAGAATCAACTTAAGTTAACTTGTCAAACTCACAACTCAAGTAATGAGATCAGGATAATTTCATATATAGTAAATAAAAAAATTATAAAATCTAATATTTAATTAATTTAATGTTAAAAGATAAAATAAAAAAAAATTAATTAAAAAAAGTCATATCAACTCAGGTTTACCTTTTGAACCTACAACTTAAATCATAAAACAATGATAACTTCATAACCAAATATTATAAGGCTTCATTTTCATAACTTCATAAAAAGTAAATAAAAATATTATAAGGCTTCATTTTTAATAAATCTAATATTGAATGTTGAGACTAAGAAAAAATAAATAAATTTATGAGACCAAAATAATTTCTTAAAAAGTAAATTAAAAAAATCATGAAACTCATTTCTCACATAACCAAATACTAAATGATAAAATTAAAAAGAATAAAAAAACTAAATTGAATAAATGATAAAATTAAAAAAAATTAAAAAACTAAATTGATAAAAATTAAATTCACAATACTAGAATAATTTTATAAAAAAAAAATGAAAAAAATTTATGAAACTCAATTCCTGAACAACCTAATATTAAAAAATAACTCAAAAAATAAATAAAAAATTAGATTAACTTGTCAAATTTATGACCCAGAAATAAATAGATTAACCTGTCAAATTTATGACCCAGAAATAAGATCAAAATAATTTTATAGAAAGTAAATAAAAAATAAAATTTTAATTTTCAATCAACTGAGTATTAAAAGATGAAATACAAAAATAAAAAAATAACTTAGATTAACATGTTAAATTTGTAACTTAGATTATAATATCAAAATAAATTTATAGAAAAAATATATCTAATTTTAAAGATTAAAATTGACAACAAAAAAATCATGAGATTAGTATATAACCTAATTAAAAAGATAAATTATAATTTTTAAAATAATCTAATATTAAAAAATAAAATTAAATAAAAAAATTAGGTTGTTAACTGATGGAATTAAAAGAAAAAACCAAAAATATGTAAAATATTATTTTAATTTAATAATATTTTATGAGTGTTTTGCAACTGTTTGCATTATTTTAGCCACTGTTTTATCAATGTTAATTGTAATTCAAATACAGATGACTTTCTGACCGGTCCTCTCTGACATGAGGACTAGTTGAATCGCCATGTCAGGATGATATAAAAAATATTTTTTCTTTTTTCTTTTTTCTTTTTTCTTTTTTTTTCCTTTTAAAAAAGAGAGATATTGGCCCCTGTGATGCAAAATGTTTTTGATTGTCCCTCCTAACCAATGTGCAATTCCCAGGTACCAATACCCTCTGTACGGCACCAACCTGACAAGTGACCGTCCCCCACGTATTCTCATCGTCGGGGTGTGAGGCATACGCTCCTACATTCACGTCATATCCAACAAAGATCCCCCACCTACCGTTCCACTTCGAGTCCAAAAACTGTTCTTAATTTTTACAGTATAAAACAAAAGCAAAGAAAGCAAGCAATCTCTTAATTGTACGAAACAAACCTGCGACTTCTTTCCATAGACAAGCGTTAAAACAGTGGCAAAAAATCTTCGGTCCTCATCTCCATCTCCCTTTTCCAAACTTGTTCTTCTTCTCTTTTAGCAGTTAATAATTTCACACATGCTCTCGTAAAACATGGCGGGCGAATCTTTATCTCCCAATGATCTTCTTTGTCAAGAAGATTTTCGTGCTGAATTGTCAGTGGCAGATGAAGATGATACATACATTGATATTTCACGGACTTATGTTGGTGATCCAGATACGGAAGAAGAAGAGTATTTGGCGTTGTTGGCTAATCAAGAACCTCATCGTGGGTTCAGTGCTAACGACACTTTGGTCATTGATAGCTGGTTTAGAAATGCTCGCTTGGAAGCTGTTACTTGGATTCTCAGAGTTGGTGTTTCTTTCTTCATACCCTTTATCTTTCCCTTTCAAATTGTTATCAACACTTTCTTGTTCTGATTCGTTTTTTTGATGGAATATTTTTTGATGCAGACAAGAAAAACCTTTGGTTTTCATTTTCATACCGCTTACCTGTCCATGATATATTTTGATCGGTTCATTTCAAGTCGTTCCCTTGATGTAAGACTTTTGAATCGAAGGTTTCAACTCCATATGCGCTTCTTCCTGTACTTGTGGTTTGTTTATGGTTTTTTGGTATTGCAGAGAAGGTATTCTTGGGTAGTTAAATTGATATCAGTAGCATGTATTTCTCTGGCCTCAAAGATGGAGGAAGTACAGGTGCCCTCTTCACTGGAGTTCCAAACAGATGGGGTTATATTTGAAAGTAAGAGTGTTAAAAGAGTAGAGCTTGGAATATTAAGCACGTTGCAATGGAGAATGAACTATACAACTCCTTTTGCTTTTCTTCGCTACTTCATAATGAGATTCTCCCGGCATGATTCTCCACCGAGGGAAACAATATCTAGGACCGTGCGATACATTTTGGCTTTAATGAAAGGTACTTAATTTTAATAGACATCAATGCTAGTTTTGGGTTCATCCTTTAATTACTTCTTTTCAATTATTTTGTTTCACATTGATGCCAAGTATCTTACACTACATGCAGAGATACATTTGATGAGCCATCGACCTTCTGTTATAGCAGCGGCTGCCTCATTAGTGGTAATAAATAAAAGTTTAACAAGAACCACATTGGAGACCCAGATGAATTCAATTGCTTATCCAGGATTTCTTAATATTGTGAGTAATTAATTTGTTCACTTTTTCTAAACAAAAAAATAATATGTTTTCTTCATATAATTAGATTAATCCTTTAACCTTGGACTTCTTCTTTGCCTTTTTGTGTCGCAGGAAGATGTGTTTCGATGTTACAATCTACTGCAGCAATTAGATGTGGAAAACCTTCGATCAACAGCTAATGTAAGTTCAGCTAGTAGGAATTCTTCGATAAATGGCATCAAGAGAAGACGGCTTACATTCGATGATCCTGATAAGAATTAGGGGCAGCTTGATGAAAACACTTGGATAGAGAAAAAGATTGTTTGTGATACGAGTTTTCTTAATGATCCCCCACCCTATGGATATGTAATTTGGAGTCGATTGAAAAGGTCTCCTTAAGGAGCAACCAAAGAAAGGAGAAACAGAGGAAGGAAAAGTAGATAAGGCAACGCCTTGGGTTACATAGAGCAAAAGCTGATGTTGTTAACAGGCCAACTCCACAAGGTGGGAAAAAGAATAGAGGCCGGGAGAAAGGTCTTGAAGACTGCTTGTACAACATTTGGCTCTTATGCTTACTCACATGTTCATTTTTTTTAAATTTTTTGCCATAATTTTTTGGTTCTTTTGTTTTCTTTTTCTAACTGGGTTTGGGATTATAATGTCTCTTGCAACCCTGCCTTTTGATGGGATGCTTTCTTGAGTCTTTGAAATGGCTGTGATAGCAAATTGAGGGCTTATGAGTTTGGGGGAAAGAGGTATCTCTGTTTGTGTGATTTGATGTAACAGTGCCGCATGTCAGCCATCACAAAAGTAGCGTAAAGGCGAATGTGATTGGATTTGTTTGAATGTTTAGTGGTTGCCTCTCAAAGCGAGGCCTGCTTTATTTCTCTTT
>NW_011499849.1:2204516-2291201 GCF_000495115.2 Populus euphratica | reverse complement strand
TGGGTGCGTTCTAGCTATTTGCATAGAGTGGTGAAGAGAAGGCTTAACAATTATGGCAGTGATTATTATCAGGTTGCCAGGGCTAGATCAAATCTATTTTGACCACTTGATGCGTTGGAAAGAGCCCCGAGTAAGGCTCTTGTGATGCACAGACTCTTCAACGCGTCGGATGACTAAGGTCCTTCTATGTTTCAAGGAATCAATCCCACAAATTACCAAAAAGAAAAAAAGGAATCGATCTCATATGATACAATCATTTATCAATAATTTCAGATTTTCCAAATTAAATACAATCCTGAATCCCATTGTTCACGAGTTGGAGGTATTTCTTTTTATTATTACCCGAGTTTTTAATATTTTTTTATTTTTAGATTTAAATTGATTTTTTATTTTTTTTATGTGTTAATATTAAAAATATTTTTTAAAAATATTTTTAAATAAAAAAACTTAAAAAATAATTACTTTCAAAATATTTCCAAAAAAATTATGCTTGTCCGGGTTAGTGCAGACCCCCACAGTTAGCAGGCAGGTAAGGCAGCGCGGGGCTGACAGGCATGCAACTCCAAGGCTCGAACCCCCGTGACAGCAGAAGGCGCAAGGCGCCGGATGATTTAATGTGTCTATGGCCCGACATCATCCATAGGCCACGCCCTCTTGTTTTTCAATGAATTTTTAAAAGTGCAACAAAAATGCCACCGCTGGGCCGGTGCCTTGGGTGCAAACTTATTGAAATAATTGAATCACTAGTCAATTTAAAATTTTAATTAGATCACCTAAGTTTTTGAATAAAAGAATTTGTTTATTACAAAATAAACTATTAATTAACTATAATCAAGTTTTAAATTAGAACTTATTGAAATAATTGACTCATCGAGTCGATTTAAAATTTTAATTAGATCACTTAAATTTTTATTTTTTTATTTTTAAATTTTATTTTATTTTATTTTAGATTCTAAATTAATTTATCAGATCAAATCAAGTTTTAAAATTATAATAAAAAATTTATTTTTTAAAGTGTATTTTTATAAGATATATTAAATATTTTTTAAATTTTTTAAATTTATTTTAATTTTCTTCATGTAAAAACAATTGTACAAAAAAACAATTTGATACTAAAAAGATTAAAAATGTTGTAAAGTACAGTTAAACGGAAATATCAAACACTTGCTTGCTTAGTGGACATGTACGTACGGGGACATAAAGCTGGCCTCCACTTTCAATCCACAGTCAACAATAACCTACGCATCTCTGGCATTGGTTAAACGCAGAGCTTTAAATTGGAGGCCAGGTCACACCGGCCTCCAAATGTCTGCAGTCAGTCTTGTATCTGCATTTCATTAAAGACCATCCGGCCTTGTCTTAGGGTTTCTTTCTCTTCCCCTTCCCTTTTATTTCCCCTCTTATTGAGGTTATTTTTAGTTTTTAACACTATTTTAAAAAATTATTGTTAAAATAACACTTTAAACTCATTACAGTATCATTATTATTATAAAAAATATTCCAACCAAATAAATTTAATAATATCAAAAAATTAATAATTTAGCTGGATCACACTTATTATCTTTTATAATAAAAGGTAACTTAATTATCTTTAATAATGAGTATGATCTACTTAAATTATTATTGATAATATTTTTTTATGTTGCTAGATTTATCATATCAAAATCTTTTTTATAGTAATAGTTATATCATACTTGAAGAGCTTTAGTGTGTCCAAAATCTTTTTTTTAATCTCTCATCTCTTTTGCTGACATCATTATTTTAATTAACAATACATTATAAAAATTATTTCAATCATAATATTTATAAAGTATTTTATTTTATCAATTTTTATTTAATTATATTATTCTGCTAATATTTTTAATTAATTGTGCTGATCGTACGAAAAAATCTCTCGTTCAAGTAATTTACCATTTGCCAATTGGCACTTAGTTAGTTGGCCTTAATATTCCTCTGCTCAGAGAGCGAGAGCGAGAGCGAGAGCGAGTGACTTCTCTGTCTCTTGACAAGCATTTCTTAAATGAGCAGAGGATAATTTCTAGTTATTTTTACAAGGGGCATGCTAGCGGTAGTCACTAAGTGAGTCGCTATCGACACTTGCTTCAAAAATAAGCCATGCTGCCAATAAAAAAAATACATCAAATATTATATAGTTTCGTTATTCTTTTTACTTTATTTTTGTATTTTAAAAAAATTATACTTTAAATTTAATAGTTTATAAATTGTATAACACTTCACATCTATTCAAAAAAATGAACAAAAAAGCTAAAATTACATTTACAACAGAAGTTGAAAGGGTAGCCTAATAAGAAACTCAATTTGCGAAAAACAATCCAGTCCAAACTCACTCATTATCCCAATTTCCTGCAACTGAAAAGCTCACACCCTCTCCCTCCATTCCCTTCACACTCACGCTTACACACAAGTGTGACACACTCTTCACTAACTCGTCTATGCCACGGTGTGGAGTCGTCAATTCCAAATCACACCCATGTAAAACCTCCTCGGGCCCATTCAATTTGCATGTTGAGCCACAACGGGGCCGACCTACAGAGTCACGACCGATTTGAGAGCCCTAAGGCTGCCGAGGTGAGGGTTTGGAGGGAAGGAGTTGAGAAAAGGTGTAGAGGAAATAAGACATATTGGGGTTGAGGAACGGGACTGGGTGGTTCTCTAAGAATATGGCGGCGTTAAGGGGGTGCGTTGTTGGAGAGTGATGGATTTGGAGATTTGATTTGAAAACTCTAAATTGATTTTCATTTGTCATGGAATTCTAATTGAGAAGGGAAGAGAATGAATAAAGAAACTGACATGGTATACGTGTGTTTGTGTTGTATTGTACAAGGATAAATTTATCTTTTATTTTATTTTAAATTTTAATTTGATCAGAAATATAAATTGTAATTTCTTAAAATTAAAAAATTAAACTAGAGGAGACTCAGAAATATAAATTGTAATTTCTTAAAATAAAAAAATAAAATAAAAAAATTAAACTAGAGGAGAATGTTCCAATTTTTCTAAAAAAATATATCAATCCAGTTAAATAAATGAGATATCATTCTAAAAACATTAAAAATATTGACAAAAATAGTGTCAGAAAATGTTTTCTTGAAACATTCTAAAAACGTTTACATGGAAATTTTTTACAATATTCGATAAGTAATGATGAAAAAAAATAATAGCATTAAAATAATATTTTATTGTAATAATAAGATAGTTATGGTCATGGTTGCCGGAGGAAAGGGGGGTGTTGTTGAGGACAAGGATGGTGGTTGCTGAGAAGTAATGGCAATGGTATAACGATGGAATTGAAAGGGACGAGGATGGGGTGGTGGAGTATTATAATGGTGATGATGATAAACATAATTTTAATGATTGAAATTATTAAATGATATTAATATTTATAAAATATTTTATAAAAATATCTTGATAAGATAATGGTAATTGAAATTGTGAGGCTGGTTAAAATTTTTAGATAATATTATAAATGAATTATTAGTAGTAAATGTTTTACAAGTTAAAAATAATTTTTGAAATTGAACTAACTTGACATCGATCAAATTTTTTATAAAAAAATTAAAAAATATATTCTTATAAAATATTTTATACAATATAAATTGCCTCCGAATAAACCAAAAGCATAGTTTACCCAAAATTATTTGATAGGGCAGCGAGCGAGGACTGCAGTGGTTCGAAACCGTAGCGGCTGCTGGACCTCGTGCCACTCTTGTTGCAATGCTCTTCACAACAATTGGTACTCAATCCAAAACTGGACCTGCGTCCTCAAAAAACTTCATAATCAGGGCTTAGCCCTTTGGGATCCACTTGCTTCCAATGCATGGGCCACAGGAATGTAAGGCGTGCGATTCCAGATTGAAGCTCGAAACTATCGAGCCTGGTCCATATATATAGTCTTGATCATCTGGACGGAACCCGAACACTAGAAGCACTCTGAAAAGTGAAAAGGCTTTTCTAGGATGTACTTCATGAGCCACCCCAAGGAGCCTGGGTTCCAACTTCCTGTCAAAAACAAGCACAACGATAAAGCGCTTCCTCTGCTTCCCAACACTTGCCTTGAGAATCTAATGAGCCACCAAAAAAAAGGGAAAAGATTACCGAATGGTCATCAAGGTGAAGCAAAGCTGTTTAATGTCTTTGTAATTTTGTTTTGTTTTAAATTAATTTTTTATATTGTTATATTATTTTGATGGTCTAATATCAAAAATAAAATATAAAAAATAAAAAATATTATTTCATTATATTTCTAAACTAAAAATAATTTTAAAAACAATCATAACAACCAAGCATCCAACAAAATCTGTTTGTGCACGTTTATTACTAATGAAAGGTGTATGTTGCATACTTAAGAAGGTGGAAACACCCAGGTTATTGTATGTCTTGGTTGAAAACGCAAGACAGAAAGTTTCCACCACTTTGACAGGCGTGGAAATAAGATAAAAAGATGACAACGTAATAGAACCGACAGAACAGTTACCAACAGAAAGAAGATGATAATTAATGGAATCCCCACCCAAAGAAATCCATGTACCTAAGTTTTATTTGGATGGACTCATTTCATTGCACGCGTGAAAGGCCAATCTAATCACACAGTTGCCGGAGGAAGAATAGGGTGGCATAGACCATCTTCTCATGCAAGTGCAAGCTAGCTCTCCATATGTTTCTTTTAGCTATTCAGTCGTTTTTCAATGTGTCTTAATCAAATGGAGTTTGTGGTATAGGGATTACGCGCATCAAAACAAAATCAATATCTCCGCACAAAGAACTTCGATCGACCATTCACAATTGTGCATAGAGTTAAACGAAAACCTACAAGAATACAAGTTCTTCAGAATCCTCGAAGACGACAATTCTCCTGTGGCCGAGGACAAAACACCACAAAATGACAACAATAGTAAAGCGTGTAAAGACGTCCAACGTTTAGGGAAAACTCCGGCGTTTCACGAAGCAAATTTCCAAATTTCTCGTAAAGAAACTCCATCAGCACAAAATGTCGTTTCTCAAATTCAACCCAAGACCCACTATCACAAAAAAGAAATAAGGATTTTATTGGTCGAAGGCACCGAAGTCTTCTAAGAAGCTGGTAACACATTGTATATATTTAACTTATCCATGTGCATCAAATCATTGAGAGTTGAAGGTAAAACACAAAAGTCATATTCTACGGTAGGAGCCCACAACTGGAGTGCCATCAAAAAATCAACACGCGTGCTTAGAAAAGGAAAACTGAGGCTCTTTATTTTAATTTATCTTTGGAAAAGAAGAGGATGATATATAGAAGATAGTGTTCATTGGACATAGATGTGCTGAAGTGAAATTATCATGTCGGGATTCACTTGGCTTCTGAACTGTAAGCCTCTCTAGCATAAGAGGCTCGCTGTAAGCAATCCCCTTTTCCAGTGACATGAAATCCACCAAAAACCACTCTTTCGCTCTTAAACAGGTTTCCAAATATATCCGTACGGTAGGCAGTTGTTATTTGGAGAGTCAATTGGGTCTTTGATGTCGGAACATCGAGGCAATAGGCAATAGAAATTCTCTTGAAGAGCGATGATCTATGGCTTAAGCTAAGGTCTCAATCTTTTTTTTATTAACATAGTTGTTTGGGTTAATTTAAGTATATCTTAATTAATCTTATAAATTTTAAAATTAATAATTATATAAATTTTTAATAATTTTAAAAAATATAAATTTATAATATTTAAAAAGTAAATTTAAAATTTCATCAATTAACTATTGTAACGGAAGCCTAAGAAACAGAGAACGCATTCTTTAATAAGGGCTTTTGACTTTTCATAGAAATCAATTTTCATCCTGTCACTTTGAATTTAAATTTCATCTAGAAATACTTAATTTTTATAATGGTAATACCTTCATAATTTTATATATTACTTTTCTAGAGTTATTTATTCTATATAGAATTGGTGTTTTTAACACTTTTCCCTCGACTGTAACCTATATTTTAAGGCATGTCAAGTGACTTGAACTCCAAAATCTTCACTGCACCACTGGACCTTAATGATTCTATAGCTGAGTTTGAATTTTATTTAAAAAATCTCAATCCTGTGATGAGTAATTTATTGACAACTTCATGTATTATTTTTTGAAAATCATTTATTTATATAGAATTGGAGGCTAATAGAATACAAATAGTTAATCTCTAGGCACCGTCATGAAATCTTTTATGATATCAAAAGAGTAACTAGCCGCATTCAGATAACGACTCCATAGAATCCACTTTTTTAAAAAATAAATATACAAAGCAGAGGTAATATAAAATATACGATGGATGATAAAAATATTTGTTCTAAATTTTATCTTTCATTTGTGTATATATAATTTTTTAACACGTATGATAGAATATTACTGGTTTAGTTATTCTTTGAGAACTATAAATTTCTTGAGTAATTAGTAGTATTTCAATAGTTACTCTCTGTTGTGAAAAATAAATAGATAAATATATGAGAGAGAAATTAAAATTGAAGATGTTTTTGTTATTTTTATGATCATTTATTTTATGTTATCTCCTATTTTTATATTCATATATCTTTTTTTTTAACGTTGAATCGTAGAAAATAATTAATAGAAAAAAAGTAATTATTCTTGAATATTATAAAATCATCCCTAATTACTTGCATATCAATAAAATGTTACTTCCGTTCGAGATCAAATTTAAGTACCACTAAAGTAAATTAAACACGAACAGCATCATATTTCAATAACCAAAAAAAATAAAAAATGACATGAAATAATTTTAAAAAAATATAAAAGTAATTCTTTTATTGCTAGTCTATTATAATTTAGAATTTCAATTTATCCTGAATTTCTTGATTTTTACATTTTTAATCCTTGTAATTCTTAATTTTTATATTTTAATTATAAAACATTATTTTCAGTTTTTATATATTAAATAAAAAGAAAAAAGTCATAGAAGAAAAGTAAAAGATAAAAATATTTTAGTCAATCATTAAAAAATCAAATTTTAGTATTTATAAATTTATTTTAAAAAGATTCCGTATAAATGGTTTAGATATTTAATCAAACCATGAAAAATAGATTGAAACTTGCAATGTTTATTTATATTTAATTTATTTTTAAATTGTGAGACTAATTACAGTAGTTTCGGGTTGAAAAAAAGATTTTTGAAATTCTTATATTTTTTTAAGATGTTTTTCAAAGAAAAAATAAATTAAAAGTTAATTTTGGGATCCAAATAACTTATATCTCAAATGTGAGCGGTGACATGTCACTTCCCTAAGAGGACAATGTGTCATCAATTCATTAAAAAAGAAAAACCTAAAGCAAACAACATATTCTAAGAACTGGTCCCACTTGAATTTTTCACTTTGCAAGACTACGCCGGCGTACATGTTCTTTTAGAGAGTGTTAGTTTTTTAGATAATTTTTATAGTTATAATTTTAAAAAATAAGTTTAGAAAAATATTGTTAAGTAAGGTTAGTTGTATTTATATATATATATATATATATATATGTTTAGTAAAAATTCTGATGGAAGTTTATGTACAGTAAAAAATATATATAACATGTTTGGTAGTTGTATAATTATAGTTGTTTTTTAAAGTATTTTTTTATTTGAAAATATATTAAAATAATATATTTTTATTTTTAAAAAATTATTCTTGATATCAGCGTATTGTTTATTTTTAAAAAATTATTCTTAATATCAGCATATTGAAATAATATAAAAAAATAAAAAAAAATTAATTTAAAAAATAAAAAATAAAAAAATTTCATGTTTTTTGTTTTTAAAACTAAAAAATAAACAGTATTTTACAAAACTTAAAAAAAATATAAAAATAGCCTAATCAAAATTGTGTTTTAAACTTAATTTTTTAGTAAATTTCACAATATAAAACACATTTTTTACAACTATTAAATAATTTATTATATTTTTTACGCTATAAGTATAAAAATTGATGCGAAACAAACAAAGCCTTAGGCGATCCCATTTGCCTAGGCTTGACTTTGTTGTTCTATATATGTATATATAAAATGATACTATATTTTTAAATAAGATTAAAATTTTTTAATGATAATATTAATAATTACTCTATGAATGACTTATATATAAAACTAATATGCAAATTTGTTTTATTTTTTTAATTTATTTTTATATACAGTAGCATAAATTTTATTAAAGCATGTATTTTTTAGCTTTTTATTTAAACTTAATTTTCAAATCATGAAATATATAATACATGAACAAAGAACTAAGTTTTAGCCAAAGAAACTTTTTGAAATGATTCATAGAAAAAAACAATTGCCTGTCTTGAAAGTTTTCTCAAGGAAATTCTTTTTATATCAAGAACACGTTGTTTTATATTTTGTTATGAAAATAGCTAGTTTGGCCTTGATGAAATTTTAAAATCGAATAACATTATTTGTTGGCTGAAATTGAAACCCGCAACGCAACGCATTAACGCTAGCAATTAAATAGTAATTAACTAAATAAACTGATGATACAGAAGCACTGGAGTTTACCTTTTACAAGCTCAATTCTGGAACATGCATCTTCAGGACATTTAATTGATTTTACAAACACCAAAACATTAGTTAGACACTCTTTCTGACTCAGCCATCCCATTCTAAACTAGACAAGATCGAGAATATGAGTCGATTCTATGTAACAAAGCAGTGAAAAGGAGAATGGAAAAAGGTATTGGATAAGATAAGCCCAATGACACGTCCAACCAATTAAAGACTTCATGGGAACTGGCTTCCACGATGATGTACGATCCATGATAACTCGCTGGGCAACACTTTCCCTCTTCTCTCTCTTCGTGTCATTGTTGGCCAATATGCCTCTGCAGGGACCCAATCAGCTCCATGAGTTATCTTCAACTTTCTTACTCTGCGTGCTCACATGCACCGTTTCTATCTCATATGATGGAACGTGGGAGCCTGAGCCTGCGAACGTGGGAGCCTGAGCCTGCCTCGGTGACAAAAGATAGGGATCACGCTGTTTTGATGGTTCCGTTTGCCTGTTCATCTCGTGGGTCAGTTCACTTCCATGTCCCCTTCCAATATGATTAAGGTTCTGTATCCCCACCAAAACCGAAGGCAAAAACAGGGAGAATGTGCACAAGGAGATGCAATTTAAGCATAAAAGGATATGGAAAATGGAAATCATGACATTAATAGAAGGAATATGAGATAGAAGAATTTTTGCCAAAAAAGTGCTTTCATTTTCGCAGATCCAAATCGTTATCTGTTAAATAATTACATTATATTTGACTCGATAAAGAGATAAGATTTTATGGTCTGATAAAGCATCCCAGTGGCTTATACCTTAGGATCTTCATACACGTGTGGTGCTTGTGTGTGCCACGAGTTACGATCAGATCTGTCAACCGTACTATTTCTCGCGTTAATTACTTGGAGTTGCATGCTCTTTGTCTCTTTCAATTTTTTGGCACAGAAAACCCACATATGCGAGGTAGTTATCAGGAATAGTAGAACGGAAACGTGTTGGGACGCAGGCACATCTATGCTTCTTAAATATGATTAATCACGGTAGAAAACGGAGGCCATGGTAAAGTAAAACCTGCTATGTTTATGATATGGGTGCTCGGCATGGCCAGTCACTGTCGAAGAAGGGGAGATTTTCAAAAGAGATGTGGGGTAGTCAATTCTGTGGCCAACGAGCTGGATGCGGCAACAGGAAAAGGATGGACCATACTATATATTTCTGGATCTACGCCCATTGAATCGGATTCCTATCATGACCCTACAGCCTTCTAATTTAGAGGAGAGTTGGAGATTTTGTATGAACCTTTCACACTCAGCATGCTATGAGGTACTCTGCACGAACATATGAACAATCTTTTGATCAAGAAGAAATCGAGTGATTCCTGCCCTGCACTGTCCAGCATGGTTAACATTTCCAATGCCATGTAATTATGCAGCATATCCTGTTTTAGAATTAGATGTTATTATTTTTAGTTTGATTTAATTTTAAAAAAAAAAGATAATAAAATTAATTTTAAAAAAATAATTTAAATTGATTGGTTTCAATTTTGTTTATTTAAGTTTTTAGAATAAAACCTGTTAAAATCAGTTTGACTTGATTTTTTAATTTGGTTCGGTTTTTTTATTTTTTTGTTTGGGTTTGATTTTGTTTGGTTCGATTTTTTCTATTCAAACTAGTTGGTTTTTCTAAAATTATAATTAATTTTTTTCCAATTTAGTTTTTTGTATTATTTTTTTAAGTTTTTTAATTTAATCAATTTTTCAATTTTTTCACCCTTTATTTATATATACGATACAGTTTGACATAATGGTGTCATTCTTCTATCGTAACTACCATCGTCAGCAATCCTTTTATATATTGTTCTTCGCTCGGCTCTCGTTTGGCAACTAACATTGTTGATATTGATGACACGCAATCTTCGTTGATATTTTTAATAGTTATCTCCCTCGTTTCATCTCTTTCCTTTAATTAAAATACAACCCTAACAAATTTGACCACGACATTCTTCCCCCCCTCTCTTTTTTTTTTAAATTAGACAGCCCCTGATAAATCCAACGTTGATACACATCTCAAGTAGCTTAGCTGAATTTCAAGTATATCTGAACTTATTTATTGAAAAGATTCTTAATTTAAACGGGTATATTTGAAGCTTGATTTTTAAAAAAATCATAAAAAAAGGTGGAATATTAAGTTTTAATGTGTTGGCTTCTTGGCACAAGGCAAATTGTATAATGTTTAGATTAGTTACCAATTGATGAAATGTATGATAATTAGGAAAGATATGAATCTAAAAAATATTATTAATAATTAGTTAAGGATACAGAGAGTTCAATATATCTAATTGATAGGTTTCTTGTATTTTGTTTGATTTTTCTTGAGACTTCAAACTTCAGGCGTTAGGCCTTCGTATTTGGAGAGGTGTCTTTATTTATTAGTGACTAAGAATGTGACTCTTACAAGAATACTCTTTGAACATTTTGGATTGATTATTTTTTTCCCTTTCTTAATTATTAAATTTTGGAATCTAAATTTTTCTAAATTTGAAGACATGATTTGCTCTATGAAACAATAAATACTCCTACTTTATGTAGAGAGAACAATACAATTCTATATATAACTAATAGTTTTTTTGGACTCCAAATCATATAAATCAGGAATAAAAAAATATTTATCCTGTTTTTTCACAATGAACTTTAGTGCATTTGTTTTTAATTTTTAAATTGTATTCATTGGTTTTTTTAGGTATTATGTATTCCAGAAAAAATAAGTTTATGTTTAACAAGAACGTTATTGTTTCATTAACTAGTAGTGTCAATGTTCATGACATGAATGTAGATGATGATGTTAATAACGACAAGGAATCTAATATAAAAGTTCCCAGCTATAGCTCAACACGACAAGGAATCTAATATAAAAGTTCCCAACTATAGCTCAACCATTTAGCTCAATCATTTAAGACAGCATATCAAACATTTTTTATTTAATAAAACTTATTTCAAAAAATAAATAGTATACTAAAAAAGCGACCTCTTTATATAATTGTTTTATAGAAGAGCAACCTCTTTATTTATAAATTTTACAATTATATCAAAAAACTTTCTTAAATTGATTTTAGGTTTAGCTATTTTAAAGTTATTCATTTCATCACCTCTAAGATGAAGTGATCATTCAAAAAACTATTTTTTTAATGGAGTTAGCTTTATAATCATCTTTAATGGATGTACATAATAGATACATGGCGGACATAGTTTAATGTTAGATAAATAATATATAGTTGGAGTTACTAGTTTTTTTTTTTTTAATTTTAAAAACTTGCTCTTGTATGTGATTAATTGAGGAAATTTTTTGGTGAAATGAGAGCAATGTAACACTTACTAGGAAAGCACAGGAAAACCACAATGTAACTAGATAATTTTAAATCAATTAATATCATATTATTGTAAACTTGTAATCTTTTATTTCCTCATCTAATTTTTGTTTAATAAATTTATATATCAAATTGCATGATTTTTTATACATTGTATAGAAACAAGCAATTAAAAAGACCAAGATGGATGACCTAGCAAAGTGAAAAGGCTATAAATCGAGGCATGTCATCAAGTATAATTATGCATTGTATCAATAATTTGTGGTTTCATAAAGTTTTACAAAGTACTCATGGTAAGATACATGAAATAGAAATAAAGAAATTTATGATTCGATGAGCAAGCACATCAAAGGAGCAATTTTATTTATCAGCCATGCAAAGCTCCTGGTAAAAGTTTGTTGTTATATATTTTATTATTTTTTTAAGTTTTAGTTATATGTTTACTTATCATACTTTTAACAAACTATTTAATTTATAGAAAAAACATCTTAAGCAAGAACTGATTCAAATTATGTTATATGAGAAAACTCATATAAAGAAGAGGGATACAGTGGGAAAAGAAAAAACATTTGTAAATACAAAGATAGAAGTGTTCGTTGTCGGTATTTAGATAGTTATCATTAGTTTAATATTGTTTATTTACATCAATAATATGAAATATAATTGAATCTAGGAATGCAACTTTTTTTTAGGAGATATATAACAAACATGATTGTAAAACTTGGTAAAGAAACTTTTACCCATCCTTCTTATTATCCTTAATTATGCTCGGGCATTGTTGTAAGTGAATGGATATGATAAAAATCAAGTTTATGATTTGTCTGACAATAGTATGAGAAATGAGGGTGGCCTGTATTGTTTTAGTTACAGACAAATTATATTCCAGTACAAGCTATAAATCACGAGACTTTTACGAGATTGTCTAAAAAAAAGTATAAGAACAATTACCTGCTAAGATATAGATTATGAAAGCATAACTTATACATGAAAATAAAATGTACTGAGCTCAACTAAATACAGTTGTGGGTGTACCTTTTCCTCCCTTTTCAGGATCTTCTAATTTAAGATCTTTTCTTCCCCCTCTACCCTCATCTTTTTTAGCATCTCCGATATAATGTATCATGTATATATATTTTATATTGTTGATTTGATTATATTATTATTGAAATTTTAATGGTTTCTCACTTGAATTTTAATATATTATTTATATCTACTTATGTTTTTAAAAAGGTTTATGTATAGGATTCTATATATCTTATCATTTTGCGCTATTTATATGAATTTGCTATTTAAATATTCTAGTCATGAAAACTCATAGGTTTGAGCAATTCATTTAGCACTATTCATTGTGAAGTTTGTATAAGTTAATTTTTTAAAATGCTTTTTTGTTGTGATTATAGGTTTACTGTGAGCAAGCAATTGTAGGTTTATGGATCATAATAGACAAGAAAAATTAAAATTTTTAACAAAATTATCGATAAAAAGAAAATCTTGTTGACATTTTCATCAGGATTTTCACAAGAAATTTCCACACCCATTCTAGAATTTTTTCTTGTAGGACTTATAAAGCATGTAGCAACTTGTCAATAAATTACTTTATAGGGAAAATAAATGCTATTCACAAGAAATTTCCACACCCATTCTAGATTTTTTTCTTGTAGGACTTATAAAGTATGTAGCAACTTGCCAATAAATTACTTTATAGGAAAAATAAATGTTGATAAAATCTTTAGCGTAATAGAAAAATTGACAAGATTTTTTTAATAGTAGTATTATATTGTTGATTCCATTAGCTTTTTAATGCTCATGGAATCTTCATTATATGCTGATAGAATATTTTGTTAATATTCTTTAATTTTCTAATAATGGTTAGTCATATTTTTTGCATAAATAATTAATAGATAAACAAATGAGATTATCTTATGAAATAATTAAGAAAAACTAATCTGCATGCACTCATTTTCTTCTTATAAAGGAAAAGGATAGAAATATATAAAAAAAATACCATGACCATAAAGGATGTCACCCCATTTTGTAAAGGTGTAAAGTTGGATAAAAAGCTCCTTGTTAATACGTACACTTTAGGTCACATCTCAAATCAGTTGGCCAAGCCCAATTGTATAAAAATTCTTAATCAAGCTTCCAAATAAATGTTTTTTTAGGTTTAATATTTAGATTATTTATGAGCTTGAATAAAAATTCAAAATTTTAGAAACAAAATTGATAAAAAAGAAGAAGTTCAAGCTATATTTTATTTTTATTATTTTTTAGGTGTTACAATGACCTTCTATTCTTGAAAAATTAGATATATCATTTAGATATCATAAATACTTTTTTAGTAGACTTAGAAATACACATATATCATGTATTAATAAAATTATTTCTTAAAAATAATAATTCTATTACTATAATTTATTTTAAATTAGTAAGTAATCAAGTTAATCTATAAATATTATAATATTCAAGCTATAACTGTACATATATTTTTTTAATTCTCTTTTATTTCTCCTCTTTTTATATCGATCTCTTTTACAATATAAATATTATTAATTATGTTTTCGTACTATTAAATTTGTCGGTTAACCTAGGGGATCGATATATTCTTGTAAAAATACAAACGAGTCCCCGTAGAATGGCCACATTTTGGACGTTCCAATGATCTACGGTCCACGTAGCTATATAAAGAGCGCCCCCACCTAGAGTCCACAAACTTACACCCCCAGCATACCTGCACCTACCCACTCCTTAATATATGCACGCGCCACATAAGAGAGTACTTCCCCCCTCACTCTCTGCAACAACATTTTTCACCTTGTCAAACAATTAGAGAGTCTCGCTTAAGCCAATCTCAAAACCCATTCTCGTCTACCTCTTCTCAACACATGGGTAGCCACATCTTAGACGCTCTCAATGTCCGTGTCGAAGGCCAAGGTGACAAATTTCTGGTTTTTGCCCATGGATTTGGCACCGACCAGTCCGCTTGGCAACGCATTCTCCCTTTCTTCACACCATACTATCGGGTGATTCTGTTTGATCTTGTATGTGCTGGTAGTGTCAATCCTGATTATTTCAATTTTAGACGCTACACTAATCTTGAAGCTTATGTCGATGACTTGCTCAACATTCTTGACACTCTTGGCGTTGACCGGTGCTTTTATGTGGGTCACTCTGTTTCTGCAATGATCGGTATTCTGGCATCCATTAGACGTCCAGAGCTCTTCACCAAGCTTATTATGATAGGAGCATCGCCAAGGTAAGGCTTTTTCCCAATTTTGCATTTACACACAAAAATAGAATAGCTTTCTTTTCTATAGACATGGACTTGATATTGATGTTTGTGTGGAGTCTATGGTTTATTTAATTTAGCTGACAAATTGGTTGGTTGATCAAAGCTTTTCTTGAAAATCTATTCCATCAGATTTTTGAATGATAAAGACTACCATGGAGGATTCGAGCAAAAAGAAATCGAGTCTGTTTTTGTAGCAATGGAGGCTAATTATGAGGCTTGGGTCAATGGTTTTGCACCATTAGCAGTAGGAGCTGATGTACCAGCTGCTGTCAGAGAATTTAGCCGAACGCTTTTCAACATGAGACCAGATATTACTTTATTTGTGTCGAGGACCGTTTTTAATAGTGATCTAAGAGGGATACTAGGCCTCGTCAAAGTACCATGTTGTATAATTCAGACATCGAAGGATGTATCTGTCCCAGCATCAGTGGCCAAGTATTTGAAGAACCATTTGGGTGGCAAAGCTACTGTGGAAATGTTAAGAACTGAGGGGCATTTGCCCCATTTAAGTGCACCAGCTATGTTGGCACCGGTCATCAGGCGAGCTCTATCACGGTGAGTGACTTTCGTTTGCGAGCAGGGTTGGAGCAATTAGGCTAGGTGCTAGCACAGTACAGCACTAGTGTTGTGGGGTCCTAGAAAATGATAATACGGGTGGAGATGTTGACACCTGGTGAATAATTTGTGGACATTAGTCCTATGATCTTTAAGAGAAGGATAAGATTAGCCACGTGACAGTCACGTGACGACTTTTGCTTTTTTGTCTTCCTCTTTTTTTTCTTTCTTGCTTTTGTCGCTTTACACACACACACACATATAACTTGGACGAACGCAAGTCGAAAGGAATGGAACGCCATTAATGTTTGTACTTTGCGTACTCTAAATTTTCCGAAGTTGGGATTGACTTTGCCCTTCTCGCAAGAAAAATCGCCACTTTTGTGCAGGTTTCTTTCTTGAGGGTAAGAATTCAGTGTTTTACAGACAAGGAGCGACCTCACCACTTGATGGGTCTTGGGCCAGAGAGAGATTCTTTGTCCTTTAGCAATTGATTTGCCTGACTTTTGAGGCCGTCCTTTGTTTGCTATGCATTTTATTCCTTTATGGGTTGCTAATGTGTAGATTTGTCCTTCCTGCTCCCAATTTCTTAATCTTTTTTGTATTCTGGATATCTTGTGGTGAAGATACATAAACTAATTCAAAGACCACGTCCTAACTAGCCTTCTTGTCCGTTTGACATGGTAAGGACAGAGTGAACAAGTCGAGAGAGAGAGAGAGCTAAAACGATTGAGCAAGACCTTTGCCTGTGGATGATGGAGGAGGAATTTGCAGTATCTTATACTTATAACCATGAAATATTCATGATTATATTTCGCCTTTGCAACATCGTACCCCTTCACCAGTTTTGAAGATTGTTATAAAATACTTGGTGGAATCTCTTTTAAGAACAAGTGGGAACTTTCATCTAATGAAAACTCGATTGAAAAATGAACGTCTATCGACTACGTAATCACAAGGAATTTTCTGATTAAAAAGAATAGGGAAAGCGTGGAAAATGCACGCAAACAACTATTCTTTCCATTTCCCCTCAATAATATTTTAACACAGAGTGGTACCCAAGGAGTGGAAAAGGCATCCGGCATTTTATGCTTTCGTAAGCTTTAGCAGAAGGTAATTTACACTGTGGGAAAGATGCCTGCCAACAACTAGTTTCATCACTCTCATTGTATCTCGTGAATTGATTATTCCTTCCATCCTCATCCTTTAACTTACTGTTTATTTATTGTGAACCAAAGGGAGTCCGCAGGCTCTAATCATTATCGTGTTGCTATGGATTTAACTTTCAAGGATTCGAGTAACTACCATGACTTAATTACTAAATTTCGAAGGGAAAAAAGCATCACTCAATCGATACAATTTATTTATATTTTTTCATGTAATTTTTTTTTTAGGATTCTTCATTTTTGTCATAATTTATTTTCCCAATTGAACTATGAGTCTGTCTAAACTAGTTAGTTCATGAACGATTTTTTTTTTGTCTCATTTTCCCCTTGTTTTTTCAATCAACGCAAATCTTATTATACCTAAAAGATCTCAGAATCGTTTTATATTCATGAAAAAAGTACTTCAAAGATCAAGATTTAAATATAAATTGCAAAGGGCGAGTTTATAATTTCAAGATGTAACTTAACCATTTAAAACATTTTACCGAAGACTCTATAATTTTATTTTATTTTGAATGTAATTCAAATATATAAAGTGTGAGAAAATTTGTATAAATATTGTTTTTAATTGTCTTTAGTTTTTTTAACTAAAAAGCACGATATTGATTAAAAAAATGTTTTTTATAAAAAAGGATAAAAAAACACGTGTAATAAAATAAAGAATTGCCTAATAAAATTTTTTTTTCATAGTTTAAATCACTGTCTTTATTAAGAATATTTATTGTGTTCTAATTATGATGTTCTAATTCATCCTCTTTTTTAACGGCTCCTGAGATACTTATCTTCGAGTTCCAGGCCTGTCTATCTATCGTCGTGTCCCCTGGGGCAGCCCAATTTGAACATGAAATAGAAGAATTGGGCCTCTTCGCAATTCTGATGAGATGTTCAGTGAGGAAATAGTCTCAAACTATTCATTTCCTGCCCCATACGCACTCAATTTTCAAATGTTGCTCGCAGACAATATTTACACGACAAGGATCCTAGCAAAACCCCCGCTCATACTTCGGTTTACATTATTCCAATATTTTTCCTACTTAATCATTTTTCAGATCTAATTATGGCTTGCTATTATATTTTCATTGACTCATTCATTTTTCATGTTCATTCATGGTATATTTAATATTTTCTAATTTAATTATTTTCTATGTTCATTTACTTGGTATTGACAATACTTGATTCATTATTTTTGAAAGTTCTGTCAGCGTCAATTCTACAACCTTAGAATTGTACATGCGGTCACCTAAGTAACGCAGAATTCATTGTTTTGGACCCATTTTTATGGCAAACTAAGCAAACTAAATAATCATATTTTTCAAAATGTTTTCCAAAAATAATTCTATAACTTTAGCCCCGTAATTAGGCCGACTAAGTAAATTATTTTTAAAACTATCATGTAGTGTTTTTGCCCAGTTTCCTGGGAGTGTACATTGTTGCATTGTCCATTAAAGGTGAGGCTTTATAAACTAAGGGCTCTTTAGTTTTTTTTTTCTTCTTTCCTTTTTTTTTTTTATTGTTTTCTATTGCTTTGTTACTTTAGGAAATGACATTTTCAGCATGCAATCGATCGGATTATATAGATATTTTTTCAACATAATATAAGTCACTGAAGGAATCCCAAAGACCCATCAAAACACGAAAGTTGGGATTTTTCAAAAATTAAATTTTTATTTGCATAACTATATGGATGAACTCGCGCTAACCCGTAAATTTGGGATCCACCAGCAAATACCATGGGAAAGTCTAGTTTACCGTTTTCTATATGCAGAACATGTTCTTATGACATGATCTAGGGTATATTTTATCGTTTCTATATGCTGAATAATTTATTTAATAATTGTTTCTGCTTTGAGCTATAGTTCAAAAGGCTTTGGTATATTTTTCCCCAAAAATGAATTTTGTTAGTCTTAATAGAAAGTAAGCTTTTAATAGAAAGTAAGCTTTTTTTTTTTCATTAATGAGTACATATAACTGTTCTTCAGGCCTCAATTAGTTTCTGGGAACACATATTCTTGCGTTATGTACTTGAGATTTCTAGTTTTCATGGGCCTACAGCATGCTGCTGCTATCCATAGCATGTATGATCATTGATGGCATGCTTCCACATTCTGCATCGAGCACGTTGAAGTATATCATGTAGCAACTGGTCCCTTTACCAAGTGACATGTTCCCAACACCACCAGTCCAGATTCAGAGTCTTTAAATGGTTCATGATAAAGTTCATCGAACTCTGGTCAATTCTAGCGATGGTTCATAAAGCAAGCGAGCATGCACCTTTCAGGAAAAATAAATAAAATGGAAAGTTCATGTTTCTCAAAGGAAGTCAAAAAGGTTTTGCTCCAATAAAAACACTTGCACCAGCCGGGAATCGAACCCGGGTCTGTACCGTGGCAGGGTACTATTCTACCACTAGACCACTGGTGCTGCTTTAATATAGTTGATCGGAAAATTATTATTTAAATATAACTTATACATTAAATTTTTTCCACCTGTACCGCCCTCCGCGACAGTTTTTTAATCTTAAAAAAGAACTTGTCTATTACGTTTTTTACTTGCAAAAATATTTGAAGGATTTGAAATACGTGCTCTATTTTTCACTTGTTTTTTTTTCAAAATATATTATCCTAGATAAATCATGCTAATTTTAACGTGAATGCATCATATTTGAACAAAAATTGAATATGCTTTGCTGCACCAAACTTTTGGCTGAGGTGTAAAAACCAACACGGTTTAATAAATTAATCCAAATATTCTTGATTTAGTTATTTATCTTGCTGGGATTTTAAGGAACATGGACACTTCGTATACATGTAACTATAAGTGCAAGTAATGAAGTATAAAATTCAATATTTGGTGCTCTAAAAACTGGGTATATTATTTACAGCCTTTAATTTATTTTTATTAAAGAAAAGGAATTAAAATATAATTTTATTTTTATAATATTTTAAGCTATAATATTTATTTTGCTCATTTTATGCTATGATGATAAAAATAATCGGGCTTTGATATTTTTAGAAAACATGTGTCAAATCCACCCTGGTGGCCTAACAATGCACCAAGTTAAGCTAATAAGCTTGCAACAACTACCATACCTAGAAGGTGCTTAGGTGTGGTAGGTGGCTGTCAAACCCAGTATCCGGACCCAACGTACTGTCAGGCTCCAGCACTGGGTCTCACGCCATCTGCCACACCTAAGTGTTAAGTCTAGGAGATGCTACAAGCTTAAATATGAATTTTGGCAGCGCCAAATCTGGTAACATTTGGCTGGCGTTCGGGGTTGTCACATTATCAAGTTTAATTGCAGTAGGGTTTAGCTAGCGTTAGACTGAAAGCATTTGGGTTTTACATACTATCAAATCTAATCTTGATTGTGTTTCATTTTAGCTAGACCCAACGCGTCTTCACAGGGATACATTTATGTCGATGCATGCTGACCCAATGTAACTGAGAATTCAAGAAAATTATAAGTGTATATTTTTCTTGATTCATATTTAAAAAAAATATATACAAACAAAAAAATTGAAGTTTCTTGCTAGGCAACCCAGTCCGCCTAAACGCTCCTTTGCCATATCCCCAATTTGATCGATTCAAAGTCTAAGATTTTCGAAGCAGATTGAATTGAACTGCATCGACATTCCAAACGTGACCAAAGCAGGTTCTCTCGATCGTAAACAGTTAAAGATGAACAAGATGGCAACATCAAATCAATTTTCGAGTAAAGCAGAGTGTCCTCGAAACCTCCCCCATTCTTTTTTCTTCGTTTTATTTACTCCATTTATCTGTTTTTTCTTTTGAGTTGCTTCCATCCCCTGGCACCCGTGGCTACTGGCTACTTTTATGATGGCATCTCCCACCAATTTCTACACAACCGACGAAGTTTCACGTTCCATATGATGGTCAATGCCGGTGGCTTTGTGGCTACATATTTTGTATCGTAATCGAGTATAGTGTGAACGCTACGCTACGAGCCCTATAATTTCTTTTTCTCCTAGAATTGGTTCGAGTAGGCTTTGACCTTCGATACCCTTGACTAGAAACCAATCCGAGTTTACCTCATTTAAATACTTATTCCAAGTCTTTTAATTATATATTTAGGGATTTGGGTCCTCTAGTTTAACCATGTTGATTATTCAACTTTTTAAAATAAATTTACAGACCAAGATTAAGAAGGAAAAAAATTGTTCTATTTCACTTGACAAGTCAGATTAATTTAAACTCATATGTCACTTTACTCAACTAGTTCATGATTTATATATTATGACAAAGGAAAACCTCTCTGATTGAGCAACAGAGATGGATCCCTCGAATGTGAACTACAAGTTAAAGAAACAAGTTTAAAATTATGTTATTCCACTCAACATGATCAAATTGAATTTCTGGTTGGGGCTCGGTGATGATTGACCCCGCGTTCGTTAAGTGACCTCTTCAATTAAAAGTATTAAGAACCGTCAAATCAGTGTTTGGTCTAGTGGTGGAAGGGGCTTGTCTTCTTGCACTGCATTTAGATTCGAGTCCTGGCGTGTACGTCTGTCATCTCCACGGTACCTTATATATTTACTGGGTTTACAGGATATTCAGTGAGTCGTGAGGATTAGTCGTGATATGTGTAAACTGGCCCAGACACCTCACATAAATAAAAAAAAATATTAAGAACTGCATCAGTTGACGCCACAAACTCACTCTCTGACTGCATCTCTTGCTTTCAACTAACTTAACCAAATAGCCCTCGGAGCCACCCTACGTAGCTTGCGGGATGCACAAATAATCATTATCGACTCCAATGATCCCTATTTCTTTCCTGCTCTATGCATGTCCGTTGTCGGAAAATTGAACCTCAGACCCGCACCCCTACTCTGATTTTTTTAATTTAATTTTAACTTTAATTTTAGATTTTTTTAATTTTATTATTCAATATTTATTTTATTTTTAATTAATCTTCATAAAATTATTGCAATATCATATTAACATTCTACTCAATTTGCTAGTAATGAGTTTTACAAATAATTATTTTTGTTATTATTTTTTTTAATAACCCAAATTATTTTTAATCTCACCAAGCCGAGCAAATTATATCAACTTAAAATTTACATGGTTAAAAATTATTTTTACCAAAACCAAGTTAGAATTTTTTTTTTTTTGGTATCTTAAAAATTATTTAACAGTGGAGCGCGATCCAACTAGCTTAGTTACCACTAACACCGACCACCAAGGTATAATTAGTATGCTTAATGGATTGGAAAGGTGCCCCGTTCCAAAAAGCAGCCGCACATAGCAAAGAAAAAAATTGTGATTATCAGAAAAGGCAAAGCCAGATGTCAGCGGTAGCCCTCCAGCCGGAAAACCTGGGTCCCAGAGGAAAAAACGCGGACCTACCGCCATCATAACTAATAAACATTTGATTCTATTTGGCAATAAAAGAGAGGTTGTAATACCCAAAATCAACGGCTTTAATTTGAACAAAAATGCTTGAAGACTCTTACTGTCCACGAGTTCCTCGTGGACGTGGGACTTGTTCAGCGGGAAACACCAGCGACTCCTCGACTGCTCTTGTAACTCTCCCTTTCGATGTGTTGTTAATTGATATACCACATATCACCCATTATTATTTTAATGGAAAGAAATATACAATAATAAATTAGGGGAGAGACAAAGGACCAAAACACAATTTTAAAATCCGCAAAAGCAAAACCCAGAGGATGGCAGGAATTTTACAAGCTCACAGTTACAAAGATATTTACAGTTTGTTTTTCTTTCTTAAAGCTATGCACTGTATAAAATATATGATTACACATGGGCATGTGGTAGGGACATCATACTGACACATCTGACGTTTTAGCAGCGGCGTTACCGGATCTTAGTTGCCGTAGAAGCTCTATCAATGCCTCCGCCTGTCCGCAATCATCCCGCACAAAACGACATACCACAACCCATTAGACACAATAATAAAATAAAAAAAAAATGCAAAATTGAAAAATAAAGACAATGAGCTAAGGAACGGATACTAGCGGCGTACCAAATATCTTAGGATTTACTAAAAGTAATATTAAATGTAATATATTTGAAAATATCAATTCGAAACATTTAATGGCTGGTGTCATGCAGGAATAGAATTCGGTGATTATATTGTTCCAAAAACTCATTTTAAGATCAATTTTTTAGATAAATACCTCTATTTATTTACGGGCAGCAGTTCAGAAAATAAAAACCAATTTCTTCTACTCTTTTTTTTACAATATAATTTGTTTTTTTTACCAAAAAGAGAGGTGAAATTAAATAATTGACTGACGTGGCCAAATAATGATCTCTCGGCTTCAATAGACTGCCAACAAAACGACATTGATTTTCAAAATGAGCCCGCCACGTCAGTGGCACCGGCGGACATGAAGTTAACAATGACGCTCACCTTCTGCTTGGCGCGATTAGTGCCGGATTGTGACAAAGCCACCAAGGGAGGAATCGCTCCTTCTCGAGCAACCAAAGAGCAATACACCATGTTATCTTCACAAATCTGCAACAGTATCGAAACCGCAATCTCCTTTTGCCTCTGGGATCCAACTTCAACAATCTCTACCAGAACTGGAATCCCTGCTTCTTCAACAACTGCGGTTTTCGCTTCAGGAACCGTAACCAACATGCTCAAAACAAACGCTGACTTGTCCACCATGTTTGACCCGAAATCAGCCATTAGCTCCACTAGTGGCTTCATGATCCCAGCTTGGATGGCCCTGATTTTATTCTCCTTGACCGAGCACAACAAATATAAAGCAGTTGCTGAATCTTTTTTCCCGCGAAATCCTCCGGTTTCGAGCAGGCATACCAGAAGAGGAATCGCTCCTGACCGGCCGATTGCCACTTTATTCTCTTCCATTTGTGATAAACGAAGTAAAGCGCACGCAGCGTTCTCTTTCGCCGTCGATGTCCCTGTTTTCAGAGCCCTAACTAAAGGCTTGATCGCGCCTGATGAAGCTATCAATCCTTTATTCTCATCACAGAGAGATAGATTCAAAATAGCAGTGACACCGTACTCTTGAAGCTGAGAATCAGACGATGAAATTAGCGAAATTAAAGGCTTGATTGCACCAGCTTTAGCGATTTTGAGGCGATTCTCTGGTTTGTTCTTGGCGAGGAGTCTGATCTCCATGGCAGCTTGTTTTTGCTCGTCAATCGAACAGGACTCAAGATCCGATACCAGTTGGCGTATCAGATCATCGGAATTATCCGCTGCACAGGATAGTAATAATCTTCGACTCTGAGACGCCGAAGCGGGGAACTCTCCGGATTTGTCACTGTTACAGTCACTGAAAGCTAAGGAATCGTCGTTAACACTCAATTCACTAATGCTCCTCCCCATATACGTGAAATTAGCAGAATTCTTTTTCTCCATATTCATAATTCTGGCATAAAAATGCCGGATGGATTAGGATTGGGTCAGGGATGAGGATATTCGGGTAGGGTTAGTGTGCCTGGGTTTTGTTCGGGGATACTGGAGAGAGCTACGCCAGCCAAGAGAGAAGGGAAGGTAATAAGAGAGGAGAACGGACAAGCGGGCGTGGGTGATTGGAGGCTGTGCTGACACGTGCATATTATTGAGCACACCAAATCCGAGGCGGGTCCGAGCACGTGCGAAAGGTCAATCTTTAAACGCGAGCATGGTAGGAAGGGTCGCTATTCGATGACGCTCTCGGTTTTTTTTTTTAAAAAACATTTTATAAATGATAATAATAAAGCTTTTGCAGCCTTTTTTTTAATTTGGGTTTTGTGTTTTGATTTTCTTTTCTTTTTATTTTTTGGAAAAATTAGGTAATTAACATAAAAAATTTAAAAATTAAAAATTAATATAACAACAATAAATTTGGATGAAATAACATATTTTAGAAGTTGCAGAGATGTAACATTTAATTAATATTATAGTTTACAAATAAGATAGATAATTGATGTTACATTTTTAAAATACAATAATTAATAGATATTACACTGCAAAACTATAATATTAATTAAATATCATAATTTTAAATCACAATATCAATTAAATTTAAGTAGTTATCAAAAATTCCATAAAAATTCCAGTAATAAATTTCCTTCTAATTCAAAATTTAACAAAAAATGATTCTTATGAAATTTATTATTTAGTTTATTAATCTTACATTTAATTTATTTAATGACTTTAAAGAGCTAAAAAATTTCTAATTTTAATAAAATTCAACCAAGATACCTCAAATTTTATCCTGATAAAAAATATCTATAAACAACTATAATAATCAAACACAATAAATTCTTACATTTCATAATTACAAGCAGCCTCGGGGATGCATTGCATGAGCATCTTTCAGAACATGATTAAATGACTTTGAGAAATTAGTTGTTGTGTTATTAAACTTGTAACTGCCATCATAATATAATGTCTATTTTTCTTTTGATTTTTATTTAAGTCATTCTTGATATGTGAAGTCTAAATTATATATTTTTTAATACCACGAATCAAAATTGCATATTAAAAATTCATAATATATCCTTATGAAATTTGTTTTGTTTTTATGTTTTTTTTAATAAATGAGTCTTTGAATTTATGTTTGAAATTTCTAACAAAATGTTAGGCATAATATTGATGGTATCCTATAAGTTCATGCTAAGCTTCTACTGCTTTATATGATATTATACATATACATATTTTATCACAGATAACATATTTATACAAGCAAAGTAAAAACCATCTTTGATTATAATTATATTCTTCATTAATAATTGCAAAAGCCAGTGGAAATATCCTGTTATTTTCATCAAAAGCAACTGCAATCAAGAACTTCCCATCATATTGCCAATGCAAATATTTTTCAACAACACTAATAAGTGGTCTACAATAATTGAAACCTTGAATACAAGCTTCGAATGACCAAAACACTTTTTAAAAAACTATTATACTATCATCAAGATTTATTTTATGCTTCCAATCAATAAATGTTCTAGTATTTTATTTCTTTATTGTAAAAAACAACATTGATAATTTTTCAAATGACCCCTTATTTGAACTAAAAAGATGTCTAAACACCTTATGTTTTGCAACTCATGCTTTGTCATATGATATTTTATACTTGTAATGAAATTTTAATTCTTTTTATATGCTTGCAATTATCATTGAAAGATTATCCATTATATAGCTTCACGTAGTATTGGTAACAAAATTTGTATATAGTTGATTATGGTTTTTTTAGATAAAGATTGAGGTATGTGTGCCTGACCCTTTTAACTCCTTTTTTTTTAATTTTTAGATGAATCCGACCTTTTATGACATCCCCCGTGCAAAATCACTTACATATATTGTAATTAAAAAAATGTTGAGTTCAGCAGTTAAATTCGGTAATCAATTAAATGTGTAATATGCTACTGTTTAACTACATTAATTAATTTTTTCACTGTTGAATGTTTTTTCAACCATCAAAGCAGAGCCTCGTCGGAAACGTTTATGACTAAATGTCAAATCATAAAAAACAACAAAAATAGACATAAAATCATCTCCAAGTTCAAGAATGATAAGTATTATTTCATCATCAATATTATTATCAACCTTATTATTGATATTTATTATCATATTCAAGTCTAATGTATTATCAATCTATTAACTGACTCTGAAGAACCAACATATTGTGAGGCACTTATACATATTCGACCAGAAATTGAGACATATAAAGATTTGATAACTACTCGTATACAATACCATTATATTCAATTAATTTTGGATGAAAGAATCAATTACTGCATTAAAACTGTCATAAAATACAATTGATATAGGATAATACATATGTTCACCAGTTTGACACCTTTAAACTATTTCAACATCGATATTCATTATAGTTCCACCCAGGTCTATAATAATTTGTTTCTTTTATTTTCATATATGATATGGCTAAATTACCATTTAACATAAATCGCTTCTCTCATTATACGTGATACTATTATTCACATAAGAAACAATATTGTTACCCTAAGGACATGATATAAAATAAATATGTTATAAGATATTTTATGAGAAAAATAAACAAATTACATTTTAACTAAATTACATTTTCCTAACCGTAATTGCCAAAATTCATTGCAAATTCAAACAAATTCCTAAACTTTAATCCAAAAGCATACTTGAACAAAATTAAACATAATTCACGGTATAAAATCTAAATGATATTTTCATAAATCAAACCCAAATTTATAAAAAATTAAAACAATTAAAAAAATACTAAATTCAGCAACGTATCCATAATTGAATGCAACGTGTAATTTATCATAATTCTACCACATACATGCTTTATTGCATGAAATCATTAAGTGTAGTTGATAACATTATTATCCAATTCTAACAATTCATGTAAAATCACTAGTTTGACAACTTATTCAAAACTTAACGCAACTCATAATTAATTGAAATAATTAATTTAACTTATTTTCATGTTCAACTATATTGAATCAATTATAATAAATGATATTTATAACTAATTTATCATTAATTCAATAAACCTTGAATTCAACTTATACCTTAAATAATTATTTTATTTTAACTATACCAAACATAAATTTATAGCAATGTAGTATACTTATCTTTTCTATAAGACTAGAAAAAGGTTGAAGTGTTAAGGGCAAAGGTGAAAGAAATAGATTTTGAAAAAGAAAATGTTATAGGATGCTTGAAAATTAAGATAGATTCAATTATTTGGTGTTTTAAGGGAAAAAACAAATGATTGGTAGGGTTTTTAAAAAAATTAGGGTTGAAAATGTGGATTTTAAGAGAGACAAAGAGAAAGATACTGTATTTGTTATGTTTTTTTATTTTTAAAAAAATTTAAATTTCACAACATATCGTGTTTTTAAAACATAACATTTTAAATTGTTGCTTTTTTGAAATGCAACATATTTAATTATTGCTTTTATAAAACATGATAACTATTTTATTATGCCTGAGAATAATGACTTTAAAGGCGTTACATTGTGAAAGTATACTATTTTACCAAATTATTTTTAAATAGTATTATTCTACTAAAATTTTTAAATTATTATATTACTTTGAAAAAATCTCATTTTTTTTTAAGTGGTGGGGGACATGAGGTTTAGCATTATTGTACATTTGTTAATTGGGTACATTTTGGTATTTTTAAGTAATTATTTTAATTGTTGTACATAGTTTTTCATTTAAAGATATATTAAATATTATTTTTTAAAATTTCTTAACTTATTTTCGATACTATCATATCAAAAATATTAAAAAAATAACAATTTAATATTTTTAATATAAAAAATATTTGAAAAGTTGAAGCACTATGCTAAACAGGGACATGGCTGCCACGTTAGGGAATATTTTGGGAAAATTCTTTTGTTAATTGCCCGTGCTTTCATCGAACATGGAGCATCCTTATAGGTAAGGCCAGGACATGCCAACGACAAACTCCTCTGGGTTCGTCTAAAAAATTGGAGGTCTTGCCGGCTGTTTGGATCGTGTAGGTAAATGGTGAATTAGTATATTGCGGTTAGATTTTCTGTCTGATTTGTTTCGTATACGAGTCGCCATTATCTGAGATCTAGGTGAATTAGCCCACCAAAAACTTTAATTTTTGGAATCTGCTTGCTTATTTTCATAGTAATATTATGAGGTTTGTTTTATAATTATTTGTTTTAATATGTTCTTGAATACAGAAGCCAGCGAAACACGAGAAAGTTAGGAACCTTGCCTAAATGATTAGCCATGGACACTTGGACTAAAACAATGAACCACTTTCCAATTTTCAAATTTAGATAATTTCAATATGCTCCACTATGGCATCTTTGATCATCGGAAAGTAATGAAGATTGTCTGTATATAAAAATGGTACCTGCATGTTTGCATGCATCTTTCACAAGAAACCAAATATTCTTGAGATCGTTGCGGAGGAACCGCCGGATCTTTCCAGGGCGGGCTTAGGCCCTGAGATTTCATTCTGCTGCATTCTTAACCCACCCATCTTCAAACTTATAAGTAAATTTGGGAAAATTGGGTCAGAGGCCCGGTTTCCTGGGCGGGTCCAATGACCATATCGGGGTTTCTTTCTAGGTTTTGCCGATTTTATTACTTTCAGGTGTAAATATTTTTTATTACCTCATTCAATCCAAGTTTAAGTTTAGGATTCTCTGTTGCCAAGCGGACAGCCCAGAAGGAACTCATTTGCACAAAATTGATGACATTGGTTAGAAAATTATGACACTAATTTCCATTACAAAATTCTATAGCCATCATTTCATCTTGATATTCGATATTCTAGGCATTACTAGATAATTGTCCTGTTATTTATGATGAGCTGGGCAGAAATAATTTTAATGTAGTAGATTAATTTTTTTAAATTTTTTTAAAATTTTTTTTTAATTTAAATTTCAAATTATATCATGTAAAAAATTACCATATAACTTGTTTAACTTAGTAGGTTAATTTAAAAACAAAGCATGGTTTGGCTTCAGGCTCTTACCTCAAACAGTCAAATGTGGCCAAGATAGGGAACCTGTCTTCGTGAGACGCAGGAGCATGTTACAAGCACAAGAATGCTGAAGTCGATGTTAAACTGAACACAGAATGATCATATGTAACTCCCATGCTGTTTCTTCCCTAAATCTAAGTTCTACTATATCGTGTTTCTAATAATGCTCTCTTTCATTTTACTGACTTTAACAACACTCAAGTGTCACAGATTTTCTGCCATCCGCAAAAGCTATTGCCTCAATTAAAATGCCTGATTACACCTCTGGCAAGTTACTAAATTTCCATTCTAAATGGGACGTTGGCAAAATCCCATAAAATGCTAATTCCTTATATTAACAAGCTGTCTGTTTTTTCTATCACAGTTCGAGGTGCAATGTTTACATCAACATGCTAGTTTCACTGGAGCTGTGGGTCTGAACAAGTCTCCTGCTGTTGATTTTTCGGCAGCCATCAGTGCTTCCAGCATGGCCTTTGGTGGGAAGGCAGCCTATGTTACAGCTTCTGGTGAATTTACCGAGGAAAACACCGGTGTGATCTTGGCAAAGCCAGAATCCAATGCTTCAGTCATTCTGCAAGTCTCAATTTTTATCCTCATTAACAGCAAATACAACATTTTGAAATATTCTTCGTGTGGAGACCAAAAGATGCAGAAATCAGAAGTCAATTTTTTTTCCTGGGAAGACATTTTGTTTCCCAACTTTTGACCGATTAAGAGAAATGATTTTCTCGGTTCTCTGTATGCTTCATGCTTACGAAATGGCTTTCACTTTCTTATTTTATTTTTCAGTATTCTTACAAGGTATATTTTATACCTTGGGAGTTGAGATTTCTAACACCAAGAAGCATCAGTGCTCAATAGTTTGTTTAAGGATGTAATGGAAACATCACAACATGGCGATAATATTTGCAAGCTTGAAACACGGCAACATTGATGAAGTGTTCTCTTTTCTTTTAGTAGGGTTGGCAAAGGAGACTCAGTAAGGTTTTCCTGTTTACATAACCTGAATCAGCTGAATGGAGGAGCTGTGGTGGGAGAGATGAGTCGTAGATTCTTTACTAATGAGAACACGTTAACAGTTGGATGTTCATGTTTTGTTGATTCGCAGGCTGTGATGAAGGGAAAGCTCAACAACCATGGCAATTTGAGAGCTTGATCTTCTACAGCATGAGCTCAGGCCCAAATCCTTCCTGACAATTTCTGGTGCGTTTGACTTAAAGCCTTGCAGTAGACTCCCAAGTTTGGGTTGGCACTATCTCTTAAGCCTTGATCGGACATTTTTAATTTGTTGTAGGAATGATGCAATCAATTTCGTTTGTATAACTCTAATTTTTCTCTAGTAAACTACATATTTTGATACAGGAAAAATCAGCTGCAGATTGTTCTAAAGTGTTATACATGTGTTTAGGTTACAATAGTCGAAGCCTTGTGAAAGTTGGACTTATGAGTTTATAATTACATATATTTCTGTTCTTATATTTTCATGCATTCATTGCCATAAGCGTTAGCTAAACCGAGCTGCCATGTATCTGTCGAAAAATGCTACTTTTGGTTTAGATGATGGCATGAACTTCTCAGTCCTGTGTGCCACATATTGTCGTATGGCTAGTAAATGTAAAACATTATGCGAGATGCAAGTAGTATATGTTTTATAGTGAATCCGTTGGTTAACATTGATTTTATTTATATAAATATATTTTATTTATTAATAAAAAATTATTTATCTTTAATGTTTTTAATATTTTATTAATGAATTTATTGTAAATATAAAGTTATTAGGAAAAAATATCCTGTAAAAAGAATTATAAAATTATTATAATTATAAAATTATATTGCGTCAAAACATTATTTTTAAATATTTTTGATTAATATTCTATTAAAACTGTATATTAATTAAAATTATTGAAACTTATGCATATTTTGTTTTTTTATTTATACAAGAAAATGATTGTTTTTATAAGTTGAAGTATGAGAGATACCTAAAACTAATATGTAGGTACTTGTCGGATGACATGCACACTGAATTGATCTGCATAAAAATTCTATACAAAGAGATTACATGTGTCTATAAAAAGATTCATGTGATAGTTGTAAGTGATTCTTAAACTTGAGATCACCAAATTATCTTATATAAAAAGTATTATGTTTTGGTTCTACTACGTGTTGTTCCAATCAAGGCTTAAGAGAAAATATTAAATATAACATAAACTATATAGGGTATTTAAGTAATTAAAAAATGATTCATCATCCTAAGTAAATAAGAGAAAATATTCTATTTGTTCTCAAACAATATTGATTATAAATCCTTGTATAAAGTGGAATGAGATTTGTAAAAAAGTTTCAAATCTTATTCAAAGAATCAATGACTATGGTGTTAAGAACAAATATGATTTGATAGAATAGACACACTCCATGATATAATATCTAAATTAAAATATTATTGATTAGAAGATAATAATTGGATCAAGAAACTAATCATTGAAAGGTTAAGTTAAACCACTTATGATTTTTTTTAATACTTAAGGAATTATAATAGGTTGCTAAACATTATACTTAATCTTTAAATATAAATAAATTAATCGTAGAATTAATAATAAATTATTTTTTTAATTTTTTAATCCTATTTTATTTAGAATTATAATTTATATTTTAGTCAACTTATTGGAGAACCTAATGGATCATACATATAAGAATCTTTAGTTAAAAACTAAAATAGGATGATTAATTAAGTGTAACTTGATTGTAAATAAAATTTAAAAATGAAGGATTAGAATATAATTAATATAGTGAATTATAATTCTAGACCTATAAACAATAAGTAAAGACTTGATTAAATAAATTTATAAAACTATCCTAAAATAATATGTGTTATATTATTTAAGAGGTAAATTGATATTTTACTAGTTATAGGGTTTTTTATGTTTTCTTATAAAAAGAAAGTTATGTCTCTTATTTTTTAAGATAAGTGAAGTGCAATACAAAAATATCCAAAACACAAAAAAAAAAAGAAAACCCGCTAGCATTCAAAGGTAAAACACTTATTCTTTCTAGAAAGGTTTTAAAATTTTTTTCACTGGTGGTTAGTATGGATTATCATTAGGGATCGAATACTTGGATAACTTGTGGTTTGCAAGAACTTAGTTTTGAAACAATTATTCAAAGTTGGAAAGCACATTTGATTTTCAAATAATTTTTCTATATACATTAAATTACTTTACATTTATTTAACATGTTTATTGAGACTCCAAAAAAATTATTAAATTTATAATTTTCATTTCGTGTATATATTTTAAAAAATCTAAATCTGAGTGGTGTAACTTAATTGATCAGGTCCTGAATTTGTTTTATAAAAATCACTAATTTGAGTGCTATAAATCTTAGAATCATTAAAAACTTAAATGATTATTAACTTCAATATCTTAATAGATTAATAAAGATGCACATAAAATGATTCGGATATTCATAATATATTTTTTTAAAAAAACCCTAAGTGCTGATTTTAAGTGAATTAAGTATGATTAAACCGTCAACATAATGGAAATTGGCGAGGGACCATTGCAATCAGCGTTCGGGTTGGACATTCATAAAGCCAGTAAATTATTGTAGAACTTCCACAGTGCAGAAAACTGACTAATTCAGCAGCGGATTTAGAAGGTCGTCACATTAATAATTGAGAAAACTCCATCTGATAGAGGCAATACGATTATGCTGGGTCATCTTATCTACACCGAGAAAACGCACCAATATAATATCGTGTTTTGATTTCTAGCCTTTTTAGGAGTTTAGAAGAAATTATTTTTTTTATTTCACAATATATTAATATAATATCGTGTTTTGATTTCTAGCCTTTTTAGGAGTTTAGTAGAAATTATTATTTTTTATTTCACAATATATTAATATAATATTTTTTATTTTGAACATTAATATATCAAAACACAAAAAAATATATTAATTTAAAACTAAAAAGAAAAAAAAAACATTATTGGTTGACAATACTAAACGGTCCCTTCAAGTTCTTTCCTCTACTTGCTTCTAATTATTCCTGGATAATCGTCGCTAGCGATTTATTATAAAATTAGGCATGGTGGAATAAGTACTTCCAGATATAAATGGAGTGATTGACAAAGGTTATATATATATATATATATAGTTCGTGTGCCGTCATAATCATTAGAATAATATATATAATTCTAATGATTATGACGGCACACGAACTATTTATATTATAGTTTTAACAACTTTTTTATTTTTTTAGTTTTAAAATATATTTTTTGTACTTTTATATTATTTTGATATTAAAAAATAAAAAAAATATTATTTTAATATATTTTTAAATAAAAAATATTAAAAAAAAACTCTAATGTACTTATGAACAGAAAATTTCTTGTGATTAAAAAACAAAAAAATAATTGACAATACGGTATTGGATAGATTTTAAACCTTAGTAGTCTTCGAATATAGACAGGTGCATCCGTCCATATATACATATACACCAGTGAGACGTTGTGAAAGTGATGATTGAAAATGAAACAAGAATAAAACAAACAATATGTGAACTTTCGTAATACCTAGATGTCTTGATCTTGAGAATTTTCCAAGGCAGGACTTTTACTAACAAAACATTGAAACAATTATCAAAAACACTAAATATGCGAGTGATTTTACTCTGCAATTTACTATTTATTATAATAGTATAATTACAACTTTGCCCTCATAAAAAAACAATAAATTAAGCTTTGAATATAACATATTGTACGGGGTTATATTTATCATTCTATTTTTTTCTCAGTTAAATTACTATTTTAGCCTTGGAATACAAAATCCTATGCTTTTGCTTCAAGGGTGTTTTTGTCCTTTGGTACCCTTCGAGACAAAAAAAACTCCAATAAAGGCATTTTAATGATTTAATATTGGTTTTGTTATATATTTTGAAGTTTTTTTAAAAACATTATTATAATTAATATATATTAAATATTATTTAAGAAAGAAATATTATTAGCACATGGGCTGCTTCATATTATTTAGATAGTATCTGCAAGTTTGTTTGGCCACAAACAATGACCTTTGAGAACGATTTTTAATAGATTTTAGCGCCTTCTAAATGTAGGTGTGACATGTATATAATCATTGTGATTAATTTTGTGTCGAAGTCCATTTAATTTTTTTTATTTTTTTTTTACTTTGAAATTTGCGCTACTTATGAAAAATTAAAAGCAACTGCTTTAATTTTTTTCCTTTAAATTTGTTCTTTATTTTTGTAATTAGTTTTTTTTTTAATTTTAGAATGAGTTATGAAATTACAAGTATTTTTCTATTTCATCCCTTTATTTTTTAAATCTATAAATAATCTATCAAATTATAGTTTTTTTTATTTCACCCCTTGTTATTTTTTAACATGTAGATGATCTATCAAATTACAAATATTTTTTTAATTTCATCTCTATTATTTTTTAATTTATAAATAATCTATCAAATTATAAATATTTTTTTAATCTCACTTCTATCATTTTTTAATTTATAAACAATCTATCAAATTAAATTACACATTTTTTTCATTTTTTCTCTTTTATATTTTTTTTTATCTTTCAAATTTGGTCCTTGTTATTTTAATTGCTATTTATTTTATTTGGGATCATTTTCTTAATTTGTTTTTTACAAATTTCATGCTTATTGATATTTCTTTGGGATCATTTTCTTAATTTTGTTTTTACAAATTTCATGCTTATTGATATTTTTTCTATCAAATTTTTTCTTCTTTATTTTTGTTACTTTTTTTTTATTATGTAAGTTTTTTATTAATAGTTTTTTTTCACAATTTCATCTTTTAAAATTAAATTTATTTAGAGTTATTTTTCTTGACTAAATCCAAGGTTAGAATTTCACAAGTTGCAGATTTTAGAAATTATATCAGATTTAGAAAGTTCTCCAAGATTTGCTTGGGTTTTTTTTTTTTTTTTTTTTTTTTTTTTTTTTTTTTTTTTTTTTTTTTTTAATTTCATCCCTAGTAATTTTTTAATCTTTCAAATTTTGTTCTTATTTTTTAATTTTTATTTATTTTATATGGAATCATTAATTTTTTTTTTCAAATTTCATCCCCATTGGTTTTTGTTCTCTCAAATCTTATCTTGATTATTTTTTATTGTTAATTTTTTTTACAAGTTTCTTTTACTTATATTTTTCAAATGATTTTATCATTCAAAATTAAATTAGAAAGTTAAACTTTTTTATTGAAACCGGGCCTAGAATTTAGCGAGTTGCAAGTTTTAAAAATTAGATTATGTTTAGAAGATTCACCCGAATTTGCTTATATTTTTAATTTTTTTTAAAGCTTATTTTTTTTTTTGGTTTTGGTTTGTTATATTTTGCAATTTTCCTTATATTAGATTAAAATTAGGTGTTTGATAATAGCTCAAGTTTGTTCCTTGTTCTTTTTTTTTTTTCACATTATTTAGATTATCACTTAAACTAATGATTCGGGACTTAGATTTTTGTTATCCTTGCATTTTTTTTTACATAAAAAAAGAATTGCTTTACCCGCGGGTAACAAATATAGTTATTCCTTAGAAGTCAGTCTTTTTCCACATGGTTATTCTTCAATAAAAAGGATTTCTCTACCTGGATATGCATATAGATTGGACAACTCAACTCAACATAACATTTCAAGGTGGAATTTATGCCATGAAATCACACACACACACACACACACACACATATTTTAACCACCGAATTCGTTAAAATTAACCTGTGTGGGATAAAAGTTAGTATAATCAGTGGACAGAAGCTTTGCTTAGCGAGGTACTAACATTGCACGGTTACACTAGACAGTAGTTAAAGTCGGCTGTGGCATTGCTCCTCCACTCGTCTCTGTATTTTTGGCGTTGTTCATCTGCTGCCCATATTTGAACTTCCATCTCTTCTAGCAGATTTTTTTTTCGTCCTTGGATATGAAAATTGCAATTTGGTTACTGTAATACTTGACAATCAATGGTTGGCTGACACGTATTAGAGTTTAACCCCTATAATTATGTACATCTCTCACCTCCCCTTCTTCTCCATCTTTCTCTTCCTCCACCCATTTTGTTGTTCTTACGAACTGTTTCTAATTTGATGTTTTCTTTCTTTATCTTTGTAGGCAGCCTTTGTGATTATGGACAAGTAGCAACGGTGGCTCTATGGTTAGTTTGTTCAGTATGTTTGCTAGTTGCCTTCCATGTTGAGGCTCTTTTTTTTCTTTTCACTTACACAAACTCGTTGACCCTTGCGAACATAAGATTAATGGAGAAGGGGAGTTCCTACTAAGACGGAATACGAAAGAAGGAAACAAGCGAGCTACCTTGCAAACAACGACACTCTCGACATCGTTTCTCTTAGATAGCTGAGAGGGTAGGTTAAGGTCGCAGCAAGTCACCTATTTTGAAGTACTGGTGTTTTCTTAGTGCACACGGCAAGGCCAGCGGGAAACTATCAACTGCTAGTTATGTCATATCGTGAGCTTTTCTGCTCCAACATTATATTCACTGGACGCTGCTGATATTGCCTATTTTTCTACAATATATGTATCCATAACAGCCATCCATTTTACGGCAACACAAAACTCAGATTCCTGAATAGAAACAGAATCAAATCCTAACAGAGCAAATTTCAATGCCACGAACTTTATGTACAAACAAGCAGAATCTGATAAGTTACAAAAGAACGTACCATTCCAGGAAAAATAAAATAAATAAACACCCTCACACATAGACCAAGAAACACTACAAATGCCTTAAACTGTAGCATACAACTCTGGAACAAAAGAAAACCACCTGAAGCCACAGCTCCACTTCTCAGGCAACGAAGGACATTTTGGGAGCCAATGCCAAGTCCTCCGTGACACCTTGCAATACAATATCTCTGGCCAAGTATAGCAGCAGATACAGATCATCCCCTGATGCCAAAAGCAGTAAACACGCTCATAGTTGTGGTAACAAACTGAAAAAAACTTCTTACACATCATTTCAGGCAAACTTTCAACTTCAATACAATTCCTTCCATCACCCAATTCCCACAATTTCATGCTCCTTGAAATCCCATTTCTCCCAACCCCACCAATCAAATACAGCTTATTTTCACCATCACTCACCAACCTAACAAATGTCAGGTCCCCTGGCAATTCATTGTCTAATCGCTCCCACCTACCACTCTCCAAATCGAAGCGCACTATAGAAAATGGCTCGGAGGTGGTAAAATACAACGACCCATTAAAGAACACACCTTCTTGACGATAATTATCGCCTAAAATTGGCTCAAAGAGATCAAACTTTTGCCAAGAATGAACTTTGGAATCATAAACAAAAACAGAATTGGAAGAGAACTTAGAGCATAGCACAAAAATCTTGTACCCAAATGGCATTGACACGAAGGCAAGTGACTCAAAAGAGAAAGGGTAACTAGGGAATTCAACAATCCTAGAAGATTTAGCCAAGAAGTTGCACACAAGAAAAGAATTTGAACTGGGAAGAGAGAAACAAAAGAGCCCGTTAGATGATGAAAGAAGAGAACAAGATGGGGAGCCATTAGAACCGGTAACGGGTGGCAAAAAAGACAGTGATAAAGCTAAGTGGCGCCAGGAGCCAATGATAGAATCATATAAAGGGAACTGCTGGTAAAACTGAGGGTGAGAAAGCAAGAGAAAAGAAGAGAAAGGAGAGCCACGAGTCGTGTGTTTGGACATGAAAGAGGGAGAAAACATAAGAGACTTGAAATGCTTGCAAGTTGATCTCAAATTCAAGAAAGTTTTTAAAGGTAGGCAAGATAGAACATGCTCCAGTAACTCCTCCGGTAGACGGCTCCAGATTGCCGGGTCCATTTCGGGTAATCTTGATGGAGACTGTAGACTCTTTGGCGTCATGGGTTGGAGATCTTTGCCGGATGCTAAGCTAATCCCAATTTGCTTTTGTCTTTTCGAACTGAAACGGGGGCTAAACACACGTACGTAAAGGCACAGAGTGTTTTTGTAAGCTGTATTCTAGATGTGGGTGGCGTGTTCAATAAATTTCTTTGGCACGCAGGAACGAGAGAGTGGTGACAAGAAAGAGAGATTGACTTTAAAAGTTACAGATCAATTGTAAGCACCGGTCAAACAAGTGATTGGTTGAACCAACAAGTCGGTGTTTGGTTTTGGGCTTTTAGCAGCAAGGAGGCTTTTTTTGTTTTATACTAATTTGTCCTCGGTACTCAGTAGAATACAATTGGGGAAAAAAACAGAAGAAGAAGATCATCACTGGCAATGTTAAATCGTTCAGTTCTAAAGTTTTTTTTTTTTTTTTAAATCAACCATTTCCTATCTCAGATCTCCCCTTATTTTTTTAAATAATATGATGTTTCCATCAACAATTATTGATGGTAATTGATAAAAAGAACCAAGTAGTTCACTTTTAATGATTTCAAGAATCAAACCGAGATGAAAATAATAATTATAAAAAAAAATCGTGACAAAATTCACTAATAAGTACAATAATTAATCCCATTATAAAGCTCCATTTAAGAAGGAGGTTCAAATGATGTCTTATGATTTTGTTAAATTAGTTTTTTTATATTTTTAGATTGTTTTAATTTGAAAATATTGCAAATATTTTTTTTAAATATTTTTTAATAAAAAATATTTTAAAGATAATAATTACTATATAAATACTTTTTTATCCAAGAAAGAAAACCCTGCTATTAAAGAGAACACTCCCCGACACTTTTCCTCGTCTTCACGGTATTGTTTTTGTAAGTCTCCTAAAAGGGCAACTAGCCACTTAGCCACATGCAAGTCAACATGGTTTGCTATGTCCACAATGTATGGCCATGCGCTGTGCATCCCTCCAGAAAAGAAAAACTTGTATATATTTGTCGTACCATTAAATCTGTACAAGCAGATCAATGAATCTATAGCTGACTCGAGCACCCGTGTCCTGATTTCCATGGATCTCGAATTTGTAAAACTAAGGATAAAAATGTAGAAGCCAAAACTTTCATGCAAGTTTTTTTTTTTTTTTGTTCTCGAGGATCGCTTCCTCCGCAGTCCACACACATAACATGGCCAGTGACTTATGTCTGCATTTCTATGCATTGTTCATTTTATAACTTTATAACTGTACTAGAAACATTTTCATTCCTTTGACAAATTGGTCCTTTAAAATTATTATTTTTTCACTTTGATCTTTTAACTCTTAATAATGTAACCCGTCTATGATCTCAACATTCCTTCACACAAATGCTTTTCGACTTAAACCTCTTTAATTGTGTTACCTCTTGAGGATTTAAACTAAATCAACAATAGTTAAATCTTAAACCATAAAAACTTTTTTTTAGGTTTATTTACCATTTGTTTAATTTAAATTGGATATGCATCTTTTTTTAGGTTTATTTACCATTTGTTTAATATGCGCTTAAAGGGCGAGTCCAAATTCTTTGATATAAAAGAATATGAAACCACATTTTATTGGTTCTTGGAAAATTTAAAAAAGATTTTGTAGCTTTTACTACTCATTCTAACATATTTAAAAAACTCACTGCACAAATGACATGTGTTGCCCTTATTCAAGTTATGGCTCCATTCTCGTTTACTGGAGTCGTTGTGGATTCCAAATTTAGCAAATGGCTGGCTGATTCTCCGAGTAGGGTCCTGACCGTCATCTATTTGAATCCCACAGGCCCTGAAGTTAACGACCATGTAAGCCTCCAGTGGCTATCATATGAGCAACCAAGGACTCGAACCTGAGACCACAGAGGGAGCAAACCCCTTGATTTCAAGTCCTTACCACTTGGCCACCACCTAGATGGTTGTTATGGCTCCATTCATTTATTGGAGTCGTTGTGGATTCCACATTTAGCAAATGGCTGGCTGATTCTTCGAGTAGGGTCCTGACCGTCATCTATTTGGGTTTGCCCCGTGGGCCTAATCCGAGAACTCAGAGTTCGTCTTCATTCTTTGAAAGGAAAGCTGTTGTCTTTGGGTGGTAGGATTTATCCTGTCAGACCTTCTATCTAATATTTATCATAAAGCTGTCTGTTTTATTTAAAATAATTTAAATATTTTCTATTAATTTAAAAAATAAAACAAAACAAAATAATTTTTATTTTATTTTAAATTTCAATCTGTTCTAGATTTTTTGAATAAATTTTAGTAAAAATATTCTGATTTTATTTTACATGTTTCATTTTAGACCTAAAAAACCATTTAATCAAACCCAAACTTCGACTTATTTTAACTAAAACAAGATCATAAAAATACAATATAAATATTAATAACTTAATTTTTAACTACAAAATAATGTTTAATTAATTTAAAAATAAAAAATCAAACAAAACAACAACAATAATAGATTTATTGACCCTAATCTATTTTTTTAGCATGGTTCATCTTCATTGAACTCCCTTCTCCTAACAAACCTTCATTGATATTAATATTTATTACATTCCTTTCATTTTTTTAGTTGAATAAAACATAATTACATATATTTTTTTTTTATAAAATGTTAAGAGATCAAAAAATAATTCTCTATTAATATCATAATAAAAATATATTTTACAATATGATTATAATATTAAAAACATTAAATTATTTCTTATTATATTTAAAAAAAATATGACCTACTTGTGATATTAAATGAGTAAACTAGAGAATTTTAAGGGGTGACAAATAAAATTTATAGTTTATTAAGAATATTTTAAATTTTAAAATTATATTTGTTTGACATTGTATTTATATTGCATAATTTATAATTAATTTATTTTAAATTTTAATTATATTTATTGAATTATATATATATATATATATATATAATGAAAAGACATATTAAAATATTTTATTTTAATTGAAAAATAAAATATCTATCAAAATAGATTTGACAATCTCACTACTTTCTTTCTCTTGAAAGACAGCGAAAGGTGCTGTCATTTTTATTTTTTTTAAACATAGGTCTCCTGACGGCAGCAGTTTTTGTGTAACAGGGTGTTTGATGAGGAAAATTTGCAAAGAATCCTCTTTCGAAGCCAAGGGATTGGGCTCTCTGGTTGGTAAGAACAAGGCACTTCTATTCAAGTGATTTAAAGGCGTGGTGGCATCGAGATTTCGAGGTGGGCACTTCTATTCAAGTGATTTAATGGCGTGGTCATAGTTTTTAAACCCGGCATGGTGGTTGACCCGGTCCAAGACCTGGGTTCTGGGTTTGGACCGGGTCACCGGGTTTTGACCGGGTCAAACGGGTCGGCCGGGTCAATTTCTATTTTTAAAAAAATTCAAAACGACGTCGTTTTAATAAAAAAATAAATAAAAGTCAACGGGTTACCACCGAGTTTTGACCGGGTTTTGCCGGGTTGTCCGGGTTTCCGGGTCAACCTGCCGGGTCGGCTGGGTCACTCTGGGTCATAGCTTACCTTATTTTTTCATCAACCTGGCCCGGTTCCAGCCCCGGGTCTGCCGGGTCCCGGGTCAACCAGCCAGGCCGGGCTGGATTTTAAAACTATGGGCGTGGTGGCATCGAGATTTCGAGGTGGAAGGAGTTTTTCTTGCCGAAATATAAGCCTACTACTCGAAATGGAATCTCAACGTTTTCAGGCCAGTTATCTCCATACTGGAAAGGCATATACAACACAATTAATACTACATTTCCTTAAAAAATTATGTTAGGTTCGGCTTGGATGACTGGAGAAGGATCCTGTTGAAGGTTAGTTTTCCAAGTCTTTATTGTTGAAAAAATTATTTAAAACATGGTTTTTCCTAGTCTAAAATCATCTATAAAACTAATCAATTTTCTCACAACCCAAACTGTTTTTTTAGCTAAAAAAATATTTGAGTTTAATTTTGATTTTATAGAATTAAAAATACTAGCCACCACTATCTTAACACAAACAGCTCCATCAAACCACGCCACAATAGCCACCACCATTCAAGCAGCCCTGATCAACAGCAATACACCATCAATAGACCACCACCAGAATCCAGCCCCTAACCGTCGAAAACTGTCAATACCCACACGATCCCGTCACCACGCTTCTCAATCCTTCTCCAACCAATATCTCAGCTATTTAGTTGAGCTCATTCAACAATGAGTCCAAAACCATGACACTCCTTAACTGGGCCTTCTTTAGCCACTCAAAATGGCTACCCATTTTCCCTTGGAAGCACAGGTTAGGAACTAAGAGAAGAGTGGAGACTTGCTTTTTGTGGCTTTTACATGAAGAGATAAATGGGTTGAATTGATGAGAAAGCTTGTGAATTGATGGTGTGGATCTTGGGTGATCATTGCAACAGCTTCTCTCCTTCACACCAACCTAAACAAATAGCCACTTCAAACCAATTCAGCTTAGGCTTGTTTATAATTGTAATAAGCGATTACAATTTAAAATGTTTTCACTTAAAAATATATTAAGATAAAATTTTAGCCCCATCAAACCAATTCAGTTTAGGGCTATTGTTTCCTGTGATATTCAATCATTTTTGGTTAGCAAGAAATCTGAATACTGGAAACCTGTAGACAAAACATTGTATTTGAAAGCAAGTGCTGTCCTGAAACCATGACTATGCTGTAAAACTTTAGAAATTATTGGCAACTGATGTCAGGACCCATTTTAAGATTAATAAGGTAAATTAATGTGAATATACAAACTAAATGTCAGGACCCATCTTAATATAACATTTATCTTAACATTTAGTTTGTAAAATCCCAGAGTTGTGTGTATAATATATATTGATAAGGATGGTTGACTTAATTTGAATGTAAATTTCTGTTTTTTTTTTAATATTATTCCTTAACCGAGCACCCTTTGGATGATTGTTTTTTATTTTATGGAAGTAGATAATTCCCAAGAATATTTTTTTCTTTTTTATGGAAGTAGATAATTCCCAAGAATGTTGGATGTGCATTAATCACTAACAAAAGAAGAATTGCTTATCTTGGAGTGATATCCAAGCCTGGACTCAACCCTGACTTCCAATATAAATTTATAAGTAGATTTCATTATATGTGCAATTATTAAGAATTTGTTTTTTTAATAAATATTTAATGTTTTTGAACAAACTAGCATGAAAAAATGAAAAATTTTATTTTGAGATTGAGTTAATACACGGGCTAAAAGTCAGTATTCAGGTCAGGTCGAATATGAAAAGGGCATATGAAGTCCAATAAGAAGAGCCCAAAGTGTCATGATTTAAAAGAGTGGGCCTCGTAAGGATGCGGGAAAGCGAACCATTTCTTGTCTTAAGCACCAAATGGGAAGCTGCATTAGTTTCCATCAGGAACACGGAAAAAAAGTTCTCTATGCGACCTGGAAACGGCTTCAAGTCGAAAACTAAATCAACAAGAATCAGTGATAAATCAGGAAAGCAAAGGGGCTTTAAACATTCTCTCCGTTCTTTGCACCCCGCTATGTAAATTCTCTCACCCACAAACCATGGCGGTGTTTAAGGAATTTAGAGTCACAATGCAGTTTAGGGTAAACCAAGAGGTTGAGATTAGAACTCAAGAAAGTGGTTTTCATGGTTCATGGATGAAAGCCACAGTTATTGATTCAAGCAAGCAATCTTATCACGTCCAATACGAAAATTTGCTTCAACTGGAAGATGGTGCTGAAAAACTAGTGGAAGTTGTTACCTTGACACCCACTAATACTGCTTCTTCTTCCCGGTTAAGGCCATTGCCACCAATGGTCAGTTTTGGGGTCTTTGATTTGTCTTATGGGCTGTGTGTGGATGTTTATGATAAGGGATCTTGGTTGGAAGGTGTGATCTTTGATCATGAAGATGGGTCTAATGAGAGGATTGTTCTTTTGCTAGAATCTGGGGGAGAAAGAAAGATAAAGATTGAGTCTTTAAGGATTGGTCAAGAATGGGATGTGTTTACTGGGGTTTGGAAGCTTAAGGGAACATGGCCATTAATTGGGTTATTCGACGGGTGTGAGAAAGATCAATCGGTTCTTTTCGGGACTCGTATGATTGTTGATTCAATTCCTAGGGAAAAACCATTGATTTATCATGAGGGTGGTGGGATGGTAATGAATGCAGTTGATTCCGATGATGTGGTTTTGGCAAACTCTGATAAGGACTCATGCAATAGGGTTGATATGGTGACTGATTGTAAGAGAATGGACGTTGTGGATTCTGATGGGGTTTTCAAAGATGGTTCTCAGGTTGTTATTACTAGTAAGAATCCGGCTAATGGGGACTATATGTCGATCGGTGATTCTAATGGTGAAGGATTATTGGGTGCTAATGGGAAAAGGCTCGGAAAGAGAGGGAGAAAGTCAGCGCAGAAAGGCTTTAGGTGGGTTCCTGCTGGTCCTGACCTGTTACCTGCAGCTGAGTTCTGTCCTGGTGCCATCACAAGATATGCTTCACATGGCAATCAACGACCTCCGGAACCTCTTTTGATAGATGTTAGGAAGCACCTTGCATATGTTGGCTGGATAATTGAGTGCAAGAAATATGGCAGCGCATACAAATTTCGGTATACCTCACCAGATGGCAGCAAGACTTACTTTTCTCTCCGTCTGCTTTGTCTGGATATGAGGGATCCCACAATTGAGAACTCTTCTCTAATTTCCCAAGACTTGATCAACGATGTTAAGAAGTCCTCTGGCATAGACTATCCTGGAAAGAGTAAGAGAATGGATGAGTTCTCGCAGTTTCCATCTAGAGCTGATTCTCAGTTAAGAAATGATGATGTTGGGTTATTAGGTGATTCTGAGCTGAGGCACCAGCAGGGTCAAAATGCCAGTCTTCCGAGGCCAAGGAGAGAAAAGATAATTGAAACTCTAAAGAAGCTTAGGGATTATCAGAAAAGTAATCAAGAACAAAATGCCAGCCCTCTAAAGCAAAGGAGAGGAAAGGTAATTGAAACTCTAGAGAAACCAAGGGATGGTCAGAAACGACAATCAAGCAGAACAGCAATGCAGGAAGTGACTCCAAGGTCCTCAAAGTGCAAACCTCGTTGTGCCTTATCTTGGATGATTGACAACAATTTGGTGTCGCTGGGGGAAGAAGTGAGTTATCGTGGAAGCAAGGGCCCCGGTGAATTGACAAGAGGGAGGATAACTCGTGAAGGGATTGAATGCAACTGTTGCCAGAAGATTTTTACTCTCACTGGCTTTGAATCTCATGCTGGAAGCACCAATCACAGACCAGCTGCCAATATAATATTGGAAGATGGCAGGAGCTTGTCAGATTGCCAAAGAAAGAAGAAACCCCGGATTAAGATGCAAAGGGTCACGAGAGAGGCTAAGTGGAAAGGGAGACAAAATCAACATCAAGGTGAGACTGACTACATTTGTTCTGTTTGTCACGATGGAGGCGATTTAATTGTATGCGATTATTGCCCATCTACATTCCACAAAAATTGCGTTGGTTTGGAGGATATTCCAGAAGGGGAATGGTTCTGCCCACCTTGCTGTTGTGGTATCTGTGGTGAAAACAAATTGAAGTACGATGTTCAGGAACCTAAAGATTCTCGTCTTCTCAGTTGCGATCAATGTGAGCGTAAATATCACATTGGATGCTTAAGAAACAAAGGAGTAGTTAAGTTGAAAAGGAAAGATCCCAAGGATAGTTGGTTTTGCAGCAACAAGTGTGAAGATATATTTACAGGCCTTCAAACGCTTTTGGGAAAATCAGTTATAGTAGGTCCAGATAATCTCACTTGGACATTGTGGAAGTTTATGGAGTCTGATAGCTGTGATGTTGAGGCCCCGACTGGAAAGCACAGCAAACTTGATCTTGCTGTTGAGGTGATTCATGAATGCTTCGAACCAGCGACTGAAACTTACACAGGAAGAGACATTGCCGAAGATGTTATTTTTAGCAGAGAATGTAACCTAAATCGCTTGAACTTTAGGGGATTCTACACAGTGCTTCTTGAGAGAAACGATGAGCTAATAGCTGTGGCTAATGTGAGGGTTTTCGGAGATAAGGTGGCAGAGATTCCTCTTGTTGGTACCAGGTTTCTGTTCCGTAGGCTTGGAATGTGTAAGATATTGATGGATGAGCTCGAAAAGCAACTCATGAATTTGGGAGTGGAGAGGTTAAGGCTGCCTGCTGTTCCTAGTGTGCTAGACACCTGGATAAATGGTTTTGGGTTCTCAAAGCTGACAGATGCCGAGAAGATACAATATTTAGACCGCACTTTTCTGGATTTTCCAGGCACTATCAAGTGCCAGAAAGTGTTATTGTAGACCCCTTCAGAAAGAATGAAAGCCTGGTTGATCTGGTTATTGTTAACATATCTTCATTTTATTTTATTTTATTTTATTTTTGGAGTAGAATGCTCACTCATTTTTTTTAAAATACCAGATAGTTTACAACTTATGAGAAACCTAGATGGTAGATTATACTTCTATCTGTATGTTCTGATTTCTATTTGAGTTGGATGCCCGGATGCATCAACATGTTATATTCAATCATGTTTGCAAAAAGAAAGACCAGTGTGCAAGCTCATTCCATTTAGCAGCAACCTTTTCCTTTCCCTTTCCCCGTGAAACCTTTCTTTTCCTGTGTTTCAAGAAGTCACCAAGACAGAGCAAAAGACTAACAATTATCTTCTTGCCATCTCAGTGAGTACATGAAAAAAGAAAGAAAAAACAGTGAGTAAATGAATCAATTATGAGTGATCAAACAAAGGTCTTGTATCTGCTTTGCCATCTCAGTTCATTGTTTTCCACTTTTCCACTCAGAATTCAGTAAATAAGGCCACCGAAGAATGTATTAACTAAAAAAAAAAAAACAGAGAGAGAGCGAGAGAGTCACTAGGAAAAAATGATAGATTAGGGTTAAAAATAGGACGTATACATCTGCTCTATAAATGCAAAATACTAATGGGTCAGTTATCCGGTACAATTTACAAATAGATGTAGCAGCAGATGTCAATCGCTCCAATTATCTCGATCTTCAGCTGGACGTCATCATGGATGTCCGTGTCAAAACTCTTATGAGAAAGTAGCAGCATCTATTTATGCCGTGCATTTTCACGAGGATGATGAATTAAGTTTTAATTTTTTATAATTAAAATATTTTTTATTTTTTATGATATTTTAATTTATAATAGATTTGAAATTTATCATGTGGGAAACTTTATTGTTAGTAAATATGGTATAAATATTGATGAGGATAGAAGTTTCAAGCATTAGAGATTGATCAGTATTTTTAACAATTAGTGACATCCATAGTTTTTATTGGTTAACTACTTTTGATAAAAGAATCATATGAAATTTCAGTAATATTGTGTAATTGATTACGAAATGCATGAAGAAATAGGAATTTATGGGGAAAAATAAGCACAAATGAGCTTTGCTTTATTTTTTTTTAAAAAAGCATTGCTTCAATTCTACACTTCTAAATTTTGATAAATTATTTAAGGTATAATATGATGCTTTTAATGTCAAAATTAATGGATTTTTCTCTTAAAAAAAGAGACTCATTGCATTTTTTAGTGAGAAGTTGAGTGATACTAGATTAAAGTTGTCTATATATAATATACAATAAAGAGTTATATGTTATTTTTTGAACTCCTAAGATGTATAACTTTATCTAAATGGTAAAGAGTTTACGTTGTATTATGATAATAAGACACTGTAATTTTTATATAATTAAAGAAGAATAAATAATAATACGCATGCAAAATAGATCATTTATCTATAATAATTCCCGATTAGAAATGTGTATAAGATTAGAGTTCAGAATAGAGTTATTGGTGCTTTGAGTAAGAAATCATCCTTATTGGTTATTTTATAAGAGAGATTAATTGATTTAACTATTTAAAATAAATTTATATGAGAGATTAATTGATTTAACTATTTAAAAAAGTTGTATAAGCATGATGAGGATTCTAGTGAGATATAAAAGAAGTGTTAGAATATAATTGTTAATAATTTTCATATTCATGATGTATTTATGAGTAATGATAATCAATTTTGTATTCTTTGGTTTTCATTGCAATAAAAAGTGGATTTAAGACTTGCACGGAGAACGTTTAACTAGCTATTTGGAGCAACAAAAAACCATTGATGATATTCTTAACATGTATTTTTGGCCTCATTTAACATAGCATATTGGTCAATTTATGCAAAAAAAATTATATTATTAAAATTACCATGGAACAAGCATAGGATACAAGTTTATATATGCCTTTATGTGTTCCTAAAAATATGAAGGACTTGTTAATATATATTTTACTTGGATTAATCCATTCACAGAGAAAAATGGGTTTTATATTTATTGTAATTGATAAGTTTTCACATATAATGTATTTATTCCTTATAAAAAGATAAATAATTCATTTGTTATCGCTCTACTCTTTTTTTGAGAGGTGTTTCAATTATGTGAGGTATAAAAGACAATCATTTCTAATAGGACAATAAGTTTCTTAATCAATTTTGGTTTACCTTATAGAAATTATATGTTTTTTTATTATAGTTATTTAACACAATATATTCATAAACATATTGACAAAAAAAATCTTTAAATCGATCACTTGAAAATTTAATAAAGAATATTTAAGGTGTCAAGCTAAAATGGTGGGATTATGCCTTTCCATTTAGAATTTGCATATAGCACTAATAAACATATTTCCATGAGTAAATCATCATTTAATATTATTTATCTAAAATGTTCTAAGTAGGTGCTCAACCTTGTATTAGTTTAGAAGGATATTGGATTTAATATAGTTACTAAGATTATAGCTATGAATGCACAAGCTATTATAGAGTATGTGAAGAAGAACTAGATGAAAATACAAATATAAGGAAATTATTGATGTATATTGTTGTGCTTAAGTGTTCAATAAAGGAGATAAGAAGATAATAGTATTCCTTCATAAAAAATAACTTTTGATGGGTTGTATAATAAACTATAACAAAAAAAGGTATAAACCTCACATCTTTCTAAAAAAGATATTATCGATACATCTAATAATATAAGTATTTTTATAATTTTTAATGTGCTAGATATTTATTATTTATATGATAACCAACCTTTCTATTTGGAGTTTAGGGGTGATTTAAGGTTGAATTTTTTGTAGTAAGAGGGAACTTATATGGAGGGTGTGACATCTATATTTTTATACCATATGGACAATGTCAAGCTAGAAAAAAAATCGCAAACAAACCCAAAAGTATATGAAATGAAGCTTGAAGTTGCTATTTTAATTATTATCTTTGTCAATTTTATATTTTAATTATTTATTTTTTAGTTTATAACTTTTAATTTAATTAATATTTTATCATTTAGAAATCCTAATGTTAAATGGATTTTATTAAGTAGGTAAGTTTTAATTAGAAATTATTTTCTATAATGAAATTTAGATTTAAAACTAACATAAATAAAAATTTCTAATTTATTTTGAGAACATTTCTAGTTTATAAAATTTTAATAAAATATAAAAAATAGAGAAGTTGCCATAAAAAACCCTTGTTTCTATCGTGACAAGAGATTGCAATTCTATAAACCTTTCGAGGCATCTTGAGATTCATAAGCATTTATAACAGCAACGACATTAAATATAATAATCGCAAACCTATAATCATAACAAAGAACAATCAAGCTGGCATTAGCATGGCATAACTGGGTGGAATTTATATCCCAAACTTCAATATAATAATCAAAAGAACCAGTAATTAACAGGCCCTTGGATACCACACAGAAGAAGATATGGCAAATTTATGGGCGACAGAAATTAAAGGGTTATGCATAGCAACGAGAGCCCCTTCTCGTCCCCCTCCTTTAAAATCCGAGGCAAATTGAATATCAAAGACAGAAGTTGATCCATCTGATAATAAGTATCTCCCCTCTATCAAATCAACCTGGCTTTTGGAAGTTAATTGGTTAGTAAAAAAATTGTTATTTGGGTTTGAAAAGTACACGAAGAGGGTTGATGTGAGATCCTGAGGGAATTAACCTGGTTCTTGAATGAATTAGGGCAGGTTTTACCTACTTCTCTGTCTTTGATTTCCCTCCACATTCTCGAAGCATATCTTCTTCCTCGGAAAACATGGCCTTTCTTGTTTTCTATTCTATATTCCAGGAATGAGTTCGAAACTTTTTGCATTTTGAATAGATTTTTTTTCTTCTTCATGTTTTCAGATTGTTTCAAAACAGTTTATATTGTTTAAATAAAAATTTAAAATTTAAAAACTAAATTCAATTTGATCCGATATTCAAGATAATTTTAGATAAGATTTCCCTAATTTTTCAAACATTGGCAGGTGACTTTTAGGGCCATTTTTACGACGATGCTTAAAGCCTGACAAAGAACAACAGTGCACGAAGTTACCTTTATGAACCATGTTTCTCCAATGAATGTATGTGCTGATCACATGCAGTTATGAGCTCTGCTCAGAATGAAAAGAACTACAATATGGTGTTTTCTCTTCTGTCAGCGACGACTGCATTTATCAAGTATTTGAAAACTAATCACTATGAACATCAAGATTTCCGCCATTTTCCCCTGTTTCACAGTGTAATACAAAATGCAGCTGAGAATCTTCAACGCGGTAGCTTAATCTATGTAAACCCCCTTAGATGAATTCGAATCCATGCTTCGAAGAGAGACACTGTAAGAAAATCAATCAATTACCAGATGGTGAAACCAACGGGCAGAACTCATATCAATGAACGGAAATCTTCACAAGTGGTTTGGGTGTCAAATGATCATCCACCATTGCTTCCAAATAAAACAATAAAAAAAACGCAAGAGAAAGAAAAGAATAGTACAAACATGCATTCATTAACCCGCCAATCATGGAGCATGACATTCGGTCGTTTGCTGCCAATTTATAATGGGAGAATATCTATGTAATTCAACTGTTTATGATAATATTAAAATTATTATATGGTTTTTAATTAAAAGTTTTGATTTTTTACTTTTTAAGAATCATTCAATGAAATTAAAATTGTTATATGGCTCTGAATTAAAAGTTCTGATTTTTTACTTCTTAAGAACAATTCGATAATTGCATTGCTATGAAAAAAATAAAAAATGGTGCTGTCCCAAATAAATAAAAAATGATAAATCAGCCATTGGTAAAGAATACCCTACCCTTCAAATAAAACTTTAAAAATTAAAGAATAAAAAGTAAAAGGATAATTTCTATGTGGCTATAGACATATTTGACTGTGCACGCTCTACAGTGAATTCAGTATTTTACTTAATCGATCTAATGGCCCCTTCTTACACTGGCAAATCCCTGTGTCAGGCTGTCAGCTACTTCAACCTTTGCATAATAATAATAAAGAAGACAACAAAACAAATAGCTAGTCCTTGCCTTCTCATTATCGTCACTATCAGATCTCTAAATCCAACTCCCCATGTTATTTCTTCTTCCGTTATCTCCAAAAATAAACGCTTCCTTTTACTAGAGAAAATAGCAATGCAGGTGTGGCTTTCACGGGCTTGAAAATGAATGCTGCAAGTAAACAAACGTCGCTGGATTAATTCTGTTGATTGGTAAGTTCAAATCTCCGCCCTCTTGTATGTCTCGCCCCTTTCTTATCCCGCCTGTGTATTTTGTTGTTATTTATTCCCTTTTTTTATTTTTTTTATATGCACTTGTCTCGTTCTTGCTGGTCTCTTTCAATACTTCCTCTTTGTCCCTTCCTTTTCCTTTCCTTTTCCTCTTGGGTTTCTGTTGTGATGCTTTGTTTTTAGGGACACCGTTATTAAATGGGTCATCGTCGTTTCCTGTGGCTATGCGTTGTTTTTTGAGAGAGGCGCACTGTTACCTGCCATAAATAGCATTGTGATAGCCTCAATACTCAATAGTGTGTTTCGTTTTCGAAATAAAGGCTAATATTTTATGAATTGCTATCATTACATGCGAAGAATTGGCTGAGGACTGACATTTTTTATTCTACTTCACCAAAAGAATTCCGAATTTCGCTGTTGGATTCTGGTCAAGATGTTGTGTGCTTGCTCAGGAGAGCAATTCAAATTTGATGAACCACAGCAGTCACCGGAGTCTCTGGCAACGAGGGATTTCTCGGCGAGTGGGCTTTCGTCGAGGACAACCGGAGACTGGGAGTCTAAACTTGAGGATATTCAGGTGGATGAAGCTGAATCTACTCTCAAAGAGGCTCTCTCACTGAATTATGAGGTGTGTGTATTATAACTTTTAACACTAACCTCGACCAGTAATGCGAAATTGTTCTTTGAATATTTTGATCTTTGAATGTGATACAGGAAGCTAGGGCATTGTTAGGTAGACTTGAATATCAGAGAGGGAATCTTGAGGCAGCCCTTCAGGTATTCCAGGGTATTGACATTAAGGTTTTAACCCCCAAAATGATCAAGGCTATTGTTGAAAGAATTCACTATAGAAAGCCACGGTCCAAAGGTGAAATGGGGCCTCCAAGTGTGATGTCTATGCATTCAGTGAGTCTACTTGTCGAAGCAATCTTGCTTAAAGCAAAATCACTCGAGGAACTTGGGCATCACAGTGGTATAATTTTTATTTTTATTTTCATTCTTAATCTTTTTAGCTTGCTACTGCTATATCTCGAATGGGGAAATTGGATGGGCTTTTGTAGAATTCGAAATTCAAACGATATTCATGGAATTTAGTTTGCTCGAAAATGCATTCTGTCCCCGCTCATTACTATTCCATCTTCTTTTGACCAAAGATGTCTAGTTATGCAATTTGAATTATGGGGTGCTTTTTCTTTATAAAACTTGGTTTTTGGCACAAAACATGTTTTGATCCCACATAGGACTTCACTGGCTTGATATTGATGGATCTTTTTTGTATTTCCAATTCAAAATCTCAAATATTTCTGATGCTTGTTCCATGCATTAGAGGCCGCAAAGGAATGCAGAATTATTTTGAACATAGTTGAATCAGCTCTACCTAATGGCATGCCTGAAGGCATTGGTGAAGACTGCAAACTGGAGGAGATGTTTCACAAAGCATTAGAGTTGCTACCTGCTCTGTGGACAAAGGCAGGCTTGCTTGACGAAGCTATCGCTTCTTACCGTAGGGCTCTTTTCAGGCCATGGAATTTGGACCCACAGATTTTGGCTAGTGTGCAAAAGGAATTAGCTTCTATGTTACTTTATAGTGCTGTTGAAGCAAGGCATCCCCTTCCAGCTGGCCCCCAGAGTAGCATAGAGGAAGCAATCCTCTTGTTGTTAATACTCATGAGTAAGGTGGCTGGTGGGGAAATAAAGTGGGATGAAGAAATCATGGATCTTCTGACTTATGCACTCTCAATTGTGGGGCAGTTTGAGTTATTGGCTGAGCATGTGGAGCAGGCCCTTCCAGGTGTCTATACGCGAGCTGAGAGATGGTATCTTCTTGCACTTTGTTACAGTGCTGCAGGTCAGAACGAAGCAGCCCTGAACCTGTTAAAGAAAGTTTCTGGTTGTTCAGAATCAAAGAACAAACCTCATATCCCTTCCTTTTTGTTGGGAGCGAAGTTGTGTTCCCAAGACCCGATGCATGCTCAAGAAGGTATCAATTTTGCTCGTAAGGTGCTTGATTTGGCTGATCATCAGAATCAACATTTCATTGGTCAGGCACACAAGTGCCTTGGTATTTGCTATGGGAATGCGGCAAGAGTTTCCTTGTCTGATTCTGAAAGATTTCTCTTACACAAAGAGTCTGTGAACTCTCTCAATAATGCAGCATTAAATAGGAACGAGGATCCAGAAGTGATGTATAGCCTTGGGCTGGAAAACATGCTGCAAAGGAACCTGGGTGCTGCTTTTGACAATGCAATTGTGTGTTCTGAAATGATGGCTGGAAACACAATGAAAGGTTGGAAGTTATTGGCCCTTGTAGTTTCTGCAGAGCAACGGTTCAGAGATGCTCAAACAGTTGTGGAGTTTGCTTTGGACGCGGCTGAGAGGATAGAGCAATTTGAACTTCTTAGATTGAAGGCTGTCCTACAAATTGCTCAGGAACAGCCCAAGCAAGCAATAGAAACTTATAGAGTATTGCTATCTCTTATCCAAGCACAACGGGATGTCCAAGCCAAGAACCATGAGCAAGCACATATCTTGAAGTCTGAGGTGTCTTCTTATATGCCTTGTCATCTCCCTTGTATGAAGAGTCATTAATCACGTTAAAGATTAACTTGGAGGAATTTAAGAAACATAAATGTCTCAAATTTAGCATAGTATACCGAGTTTTGGATGAACATAGTTTGTACCACAAATCAAAACTTGGAAGATTTATCTCATGTCATTTTGACATCAACTTCACTAGTTCCAAAGACGCCAGAATCTTAGGTAACTAAGTATTCAATCCGGAGGAAAATGTGCTGAATGATATCCTCCTTGCAGGTACTTGCAGAAAGAAACTTGGAACTAGCAGCATGGCAAGATTTGGCAGACATTTACACAAAAATTGGCTCATGGAGTGATGCTAAAATTTGTGTGGACAAAGCCAAGTTAATGGAGTTTCACTCTCCTAGAAGTTGGCACTCGACAGGTTGTTTACTGCCTCTGTAACTTAGTCCGATAAAGGACAACTTTCTGTATCCGTCTGCCAACAGTAAGAACGTCTATAGGCATGGTAGCTTAAAAAAATGAATTCTCATGATTTTGCAGGAATGTTGTTTGAATCTCAATCACTGCACAAAGAAGCCCTCGTTTCCTTTTCGGTTTCATTGTCAGTGGAACCAGATTATGTTCCAAGTATTGTTGCAACTGCAGAAGTAATGATGAAGCTGGGTACCCAGTCACTTCCCATTGCGAGAAGCTTTTTAATGCATGCGTTGAGATTGGACCCGACAAATCACGAAGCATGGTTAAATCTTGGTTTGATTTCAAAAATGGAGGGCTCTCTAAAACAAGCGGCAGAATTTTTTCAAGCGGCACATGAACTCAAGTTGTCAGCTCCCATTCAGAGCTCTCTGTGATGGCGATTCAAAAAATTATTCTATGCAGAGGTATCTGGACAAGGGCACCATGGCCACACGACTATCGCCTGGTGCTCATTCCACTCGTAGTTTAGTTATCAACCCATCTGATTAAATTGTATAGGAATCCTACTGTATCCTTGAGGTTGAGGGACTATGTTTATAGCGAAGTGTATTTAACAATTGACTTGTTCAAATGGACCAGAGGGATGAGGATAATGGCTAAAAATTGCCCCTGAATTTGATCAAATTAACCTCGTACATTAAATTGGGCTAAGTCAACCCTTGGTGCTTCTACAAGGATGGCGAGCGATTTAGCGATTTTTAACCGGGGATAAATCAGTCAGAAAATTTTAAAACTCGCCTTAGGTTTTCTTCTTACCTGCTGCACAAATAGTTCTTTGGTTGCTCCGCTTTCTTTGCGTATTTTTTTCCATTAAGAAAACCGTGGATTAATACGCGAGAGAAAATTAAAAAGTTCTCTCTTAAATAAAACTAAATTCGAGGACATTATCGTATTCATGGTAAGATAGAAGCACTAGATTGTGGTGATGACAGCTGAGATAGCTGTTTCGATTAAAGAGAATCAGCATTCCTTATCATTTAGGGGCTGTCAGGTACGTCAACTGTGTTTTTTCTTGATTTCTGAGGGAGTTGGATTCTTTATTGTTAGGGGATATGTACGACCTGTCAGGTATGCTTTTTTCAGTTGTGATTTGAGGTTTCCTGATTTCTAAGAGTTACATCTTCATTACTAGGGGATGAGTGTTGTGTATGAATGCATGCATCTGCTTACTGTATTTCTGAATTGTGTTTCCTTTTGCTTTTGCCTCTGGAGATGTGGCTTAAGTGTCTGTGTGTTTTGCTCTGTGAAAAGTACTGCTAGTGCAAGCTGTCTAGGAGGTAGGTTGTTGGTAGGCTCGTGCCTTTTGTTTTCTGTATATCTAGTTGTGCATTAGCTGTTTGTTTTTATTACCGTCTGAAACCCTAGGTTACAGGGTATTTGTGCGAGCTGTGTAAAGAGGCTTCGAGTTGTGGCTTGGCTGGTTTTTGTCAATTATTGTGTGGAAGCTCTGGTTGTGCAAACAGTGTGGAGATTCTGGTAGTGCAGGCTGTGTGGGGGCAGGTTGTCGTAGGAGCTGGAGGCTAGTTATTTTTTTGTTTTATGTGAACATGGAAGATATATTGCAGCAGTTCCGGTATTAGCAGAGCAGTATGCAGTAAGGTCTGGCAATCCTTGTAGTTAAAAAAAGGAGGGGACTTAATGATTATTTGAGAAATTGTCGTCTGATAGTCGTGGGAACAAAAGGGTTCGCTCTCAAGAGGGTTTGCTCTCAAGATGGTGCTATCACTAGCAATGATGGCAAAGGGTGTGTTGTTCGAGCTGCTGCAAGTAGGTGTGAGCTGTTGTTTCTATGGTTTGTTTTTGTTTTGTGGTGTGGTTATGGAATCTTTCTATACATTGAGTGGACAGCAGTGCCAAAAAGGTGGTTTTTCCTTCGACGGTGGCAAGGGTCCTTTACATTTTTTATTTTGCAATGAATTAGAGACTTGCAGGTTGGGTTGGTAAGAGGACGACTAAGAACTGTACTAGGTTGATGGAAGTTTTGCTTATGGTTTCTACATTGTTTTCTAGATTGATGCTTCATATATGAGCTGTTTCTTTCATGTTTGAGCTTTTATTTGTATAATATTTTTCTTGATTAGTTGTAAATGATTTTATCAGTTATTTAGACAGACTCGGACCATGTAAAAGACTCGTCATTTCTCAGAAGAAGAACAATTGCCCATCATCGATGATGGTAGGAGGAACCCCAATACCGTTGCGTATTTCTGATCCCCAATGCCTATGGAGATCATCCAGTTAGGAGCTGGTGAGATTTCTCTAAGTTTCAACGACATTTGTGTTGAGAGATGAGAATGATCAAATGTTCAAAACTGAGAGCCCTGTTAATTCATTTCGCATCATGTCGGCCATAAGGTCCAAGAAAGCATCAGAATAGTTACTTGCCCTGGACTGAATTCTAGGGCCGTCGTTGAATTGGACATCTGCAGGCCTGTACTGACTGGGAGAGCTATTGATCTTTGGGAGAAGGCGTTTGTAAGGTGATCAGTGGAAATTTAAAAGAACGTACAGGTTGGTGGTGTTATGCTATCTAAACAATTAATGACAAACTAACCGCGCAAACTAGTAAATACTAAAGTGGTGGGTTAAATTAATTCGATTAACATACGTCTTGAAATATGACATTTATATAATCCGATAAAAAAAGAAAGCTCAAGGCCAAGAAACTTAATATAAAAAAAAGAAAATTAAAAAAAAACTAGAATAACCATGAATCATCTCAACTAACCCACAGATACAAGATTAGCAAAAAAAAACTAGATTAAAAAAAAACATGGAAAAAAAACCCAACTTAAATAAAAAAATATAAGTTAATTCAAATTAATTTGACTAACTAACACTCGAGATAATCCAGTTAAAAAAAAAAAAACTCAAGAGTTAATAGTTTAATGTCAAACGATGGAGTTATAAAAAAAATTAATTTCATAAAAAAAATGTTGAGAAAAAAAAGAAAAAGTGAACTTGAGTTAACTCGACTAACTCATCACCCGTGATAAAAGATCCAGTTAAACTAAAAAAAAAAAGTAGAACAAATGACAAAACTAAGAATCAATATCCAGAACTATAACACTGTAGAACCATAACATTGACAGAAAGCAAAAATGTAATCAATAGAAGTAATTGGTAACATATACATACTGAGAAGATTTCATAAAACTGCAGGTTCCAGTGTGCAGTTATGGATTAAGGATTTCTTAGACACAAGCAAACATCAAAATCAGAAATGCTAAAATCCTAAGGCCTTTAACAAGTCTATATTACACCATCTAATCTGAGACTTGTCTTCATAAACTGACCATAACTGATATTTGCATAAATGAATGATGCATGCCATGAAAACAAAATTTCATCTACACAAGTAAAATTCCAAACTTACAAGAATTCATTCAGAAAGATCTCCCTTCAATCCTAGCAAGTTAGATCTGACTTACTTACAATAAGAACTGCAGCTGCATTAAGGACAGGTTTCAACTTCAACTCATCTGCCACTGCATCAATATCACCAACCAAGAAGAGGGTCAGCTTTCAAGTTATTTTTGTTCTCTTGATAAAATGATATCAAATGGGTTCAGAGCACGTATCAAGATTCTATATCAAAGTGCAAGTGCATTTTGGCAATGAATTAGAAGACAGTGGCATTTTAAGAGGTAACATTAGATTCCTAAATGGCCCTCCTTAAGGGTTTTTGAAAATTAGCTCCTGTTTGTGAGTGCAGCTCAAAAGGAGGTTTCTGAAAATTCAAATATTTTATTTTGCTTGTGTTTTCAAATTGTTTTAATGTTTTGATGTTGAATTTTAAAAAATAAAAAAAAATATTATTTTAATACATTTCTAAAAAAACACTTTAAAAAGCAATCGTACATTCTCAAACATCCCTTTAATTGCTATTGCACTACTGCCATTTATTACAACCAACCAAGAAAACAAAAGGCATTTCAAACTTAAAACCTTTAGAACTGGTTCGCCTTTGTTAGAGTTTACAGATTGCTTTGCCATCCCCTGTAGCTGTGCGCAGGCGGCTCTCCCTGCTGCAGACTTTTCGAATTGCTCTTGCCTGCAAGTAAGATAATAATCTAAATGTTATAAACAAGAAAGAAACCCTTCCACGATCATTTAAAACACTTAAGGTTTCATTTCTCAGTGAGATTATCATCATTGTTTTTCAGCTTGCCTTTCAGCTGTCTCGATCATCATAGCATCCTAGCCAAAAACTCCTACTCTCATGTGCCAACAAGCAATTGAAAGCAAAAATAGCCTAGGGTAGTCCGTAATTTATGCCAACAGCACTTCTTTTTTATTTTTGGCAAAAACAAAACCCTCGGTCCTCGAATCCGTAAGAAAATTCACAATCCTAAAACACAACCACCCATTGTATCAAAACCACCTGACATAGAGTTAGTTCAGAATTTGAAAACAGGGAACGGTAGCAATTAAGCATTACGTCACAGGAATACTCTGAATTAGAATTAATAGCCCTTTACTTGCAAATAGAAAATCAATTAAAGCATATAAATTACAATTACATAGAAAATCCCAAATAATGCACTCTAAATAAAAAAAGTGCCGGACAAATTTTATAAACTCATTCATTGAAACAAGAGAAAAAGAATGGAGTCCACGATCGAATGAATAATACCAAACAGTATCTATTCAATGGGATCAATTGAGATTACCGTTTCTGGGCAGCTTCGGCCGCTTTAGCACGAGCTTCTGCGGAGGCCAGTCTCTCTTCTTCTCTTCTCTGTTGCTTTCTTCCCCCGTCAAAGCAAGCGAAGCACGATAGCCCCATTTCTCTCCGCCCTCTACCCCTCAGACTCTCTCTCTCTGCCGAACCCAATCTATTGTTACAGTTTTGAATTTCGATCACGTGTATATTTATTTTTGCTGCTGCATTTGCTTTTATATGGCGGATGAGCTTTCACTGCCAACCGCGGGCCGCGTTTATTAACAAGTATCTCCTTGTCTTTGCATATGCTTGTCAGGTGCATTTACACGTGTGGGAAGCGGACTTTCCACGCCATTGTCTTAACTAAGCCCAAAGGCCAAAACCCAGCGTTAGCCCATTTATTTCATACCAAAACGGTGCGTTGTTGTTGCCATCCAAAATAACTTGGAAATAACTAAACACAAGCAGAGGCAAGAGAGCCGGAGGAATCGAAAATTCGAAATCGAGAGAGCGAAATCGAGACGATTATCGAAAGCAATGAGCAGCGGTTTTCTACCGTTAGAGACTCTCTCTCCAACAGAAACCCTAGAAATCGAGAACGGTCTCTCACTAGTTCCGCGCGTGAAGCTCAATTTCACAGTCCACCCTTCACTTCCGTCATCAGCTACAAAACCAATCGATGAATGGAAGCTAAAGCGATCACTCATCGAGTTTGCAAAGACCTCTCTATCTATCACCATCCCTGAAGATGACCTCGAGATCAGACGGTTCAAGGATGTCAAGAAGCGAAAGCGCGATGATCCTGTAGCTCATGGTAGCCTCAGCATTCGTGACCTAGGTTTTTTAAATAGTAAAAAGAGAAATGAAAAGGACAGTGAGGATTTGAAGATTTTGGTGAAGAAGTTTCGAGATTGGAGAGATTATGTTGTGGAAAAAATGGATCAAATGGAGGTGAATTTACAAGGGGAGAAGTATAGGCTTAGTGTGGCTGTACCGGAGTCTGATGATTTTGAAGGAATGAAGAAATTGTGGGAGGAATTTTATGCTTTTGCAAATAAAGGTCTGTGAATCTTGAACATGTGTGTGTGTGTGTTTGTGTGGTGTTTGCTGTTCTCTTGAAGCTGTGAGCTTTACAACTTTTAGTGCCATATCTTCCGAAACCATCTTGTGTTTCTGAGTTAATAACGTGTGGTAGTGTTTGTTTTGTTAGGGTATGTGAGAGGAGGGAGACAGGAGCCGGATACGATTGTAATGAAAGGAGTTCCTTCGCGGTGGGTTGCGGAGCCTAGGGTTTCGTCAAAGCCTTCGATGTTAGTTACGCACACAGTTTTTTCTGCATTTGGGAAGATAAGGTAGTGTGATTTTCAATTGTGCAGTTTTATGATGATTTACTCTAGGCTTAATGTAGTCTTTGTTTATAATGCCTGGTGCTTTTGCATTGTTGTAGATTGGTAAAAGACTGAAAACTTGCAGCTGTAGTTTAGTATTAAAGAAGCTAATACTGGTTTCTGAATTCAAGTTTTGATTTTCTGAGAGTTGGTCAGGAGAACTGCTTTATTAAGTAGCCATGTTGGAGTCGGATTTAACTGTCCTGGTTTGGGACATTTAGATGAATGAAGAAATGATTCCTTATTTGGTAATTCTCATGTTGCTAGTAGGACATATCCATCCTCTGTCTTATATCTAATGATCACTCACAATAGTCTCAAGCAAGCCATGGACTTTTATTTGCATTGAGATCGTTGGGTTCTCTCTTAAACGAGCCCTTCACATATTTTCAAAATAGTTCATGATGAAGGTCTGGTAAACATCATTCTTTATAGGTTGATTTCTCAGTCAATCACCCTATAACTCGATCACAGTTTTGGGACTGTAACAGATATCTAATGACAAGAACTGAATGGTATTAGCTTAGTTTCAAACTGAACTAGGGAACTGGTTTTAGTTGTCAAGGTTGCAGGATGGGTAAATGGTTGAAGGGAATGGTGTGATTCATTACGAATGTGAGGTTAACTTATACAACAACCTTGTCTACTGGACCAGAATTTGGTGCCAACATAGGTTCTATTACTCACCATGTTACTGCTAAATCTGAATAATAGGAGAGGAGTAGCTATAAATGTCAGGGTAGAAATGAAAAGTTCTGCCACATTACTTTCTTTTGATAGTGTATCCAGGATGCATGGTTTGGTTGAAATAAGGGTTTTGAGGTTGTATCTCATGTGGATGGTTGACTTCATTCTGACAATCAAAACTTGGAGAAAGAGAATTGTTGGAAGTTTATAAAACATCTAGTTTGTATTTTATACTTGTTGAGCTTGTTAATAATTGAATTTGGATGCTTGTTTTGGTAAGATATTGCCTAGTTTATATTTTATACTTGTTGAGCTTGCTAATGGTTGAATTTGGATGATTGTTTCGGTAAGATATTGCCTGATTGGAAAGTAAAGCATTATATTCTTATTGCTTCTTTGAACTCATGCAATAGGAATCTTAATATTACTGAGGATGATGATCAAGATAAGGATGCAGACGAGAATGGTGGGGACATAATTTCAGGCCTCCACTGCAAGATTGTGGTTCAGTTTGAGAAACATAGGGACTTCTATAATGCTCTTAAGGTCTTATGTGGGCGCTCATTGCAGAAGGTAGGAACTTGATCATCTCTGTGCTGTTCTTTTGAAGTCATATTTATTTGATCTTCTCTCTGACTTTAATATGTTCTGGTTCGTACCATACCTATCACAACCCTAAAAGCAGGCACGTGACCGACACAAATGTCAAGGATAACTTGATTTCCAAAAGCCTCAAAAAAAATACACACTTGAACAATAAACTTGTTCTAAATACATTTAAAGATATTATGTAGAAGCTCAAAACACACTGAATCTTTCACACAAAGACCCTGAACCAATTGTAATCATGGAGCTCTAATATCAAGTTTACATGGGCCCTTAACCAATTCACAATATTTTTCCAAACTACGGACCAAACTGTATTTTGTCATCGTCTTCTTGAAGATTCTGTGGACTTGACAGTAGCCAGACCATTCTTTCTCTTTCTTCAATTTTCTTCCTATAACTTAACTAATCTCAAACCCCAAATCAAACCTTAAAACACCTGATACCCCCATTTTAATCAACCCCCCACAAACTAAAGACATTTATTATCAAATCATCACATTTAAATACAAATCCATATTCTCCTCCATCCAAATTATCCAAACTAAAGACATTCATAACCCACTCTTATTCAACTTTAAAACCCATCATGTCAAGAATCCACTATAAATTACAAAACTCAGCTAGCCGATTAGGAAAAGATGAAACCCAAAGTTGACGTAAAAGTGGAATGAAGGGGGAAAAGGATACTTTACCAATCTTTGGACTCGTTGCTCTGCAACTATTTACTATCATTTTTTTTCGACAGTCAAAATAATGGTTATATGATGCAGAAAAATTAAGCTTGTGATGAAGGGGGTGAGTGTCAGATGTGTGGGGGGATGAAGTGAAGTCCTTTTGCATGGGTGGAGAAAATGACACCTAGAAGCTCTATCAAATATGGAGTCATTTGGACCTGTGTAGTGTCTCACTTAATTTGATCATCTAAAATAGAGCCCAAATGACCAAAAGAAATAGAGAATTTTCTAAAACCAATGTTTTGTTTCTTAGTTACAATACTTGTGATATTACAATTTTTTAGATCAAATTCTTGCACTTCAAGCTCCATCGATGGACTTGTGGCACATACATTGCAATAGCAAAGCCACCAATACCAGTTGGAACTATACTTGCCAGACTTTGGAAAAGTGAACATCAAATTAGATAATTTGAGATGTTCCTATTGGCAAGTAACATGTCACACTTTTTTGTTCAGCAAGGATCACGATTGAAGGCTGATTATGAGGTTACCTGGGCCAAGGACGGCTTCTTCCGGAATTCAAGAAGTCAAGCACGAGAAAATAGTAGGGTGCCAGCAGCGGGAAGGGGACACTACAGAAATGAAGCTCCCAGGGACGAACCTCACTTGTCTCAATTTACTGCTGATGACACACGCCGGAAGAGGTTTAAGGTCAGAACACATCCAACTCTGTTTTTGGCTATGTTATTGGTTCTCCAGAGTAAAATAAGCTAATAAAGTAAAAGAAATCCGGTTTATGACGTTCCCTTTCATAATAGAATATTTTGCGTCACTGGCAAATATGCTAAAATTGACTTTTCATCCTTGTGTATTGCAATCAAAGTCAACATACCTACTCTAGTGACTTGCTTCATCTCGTGCAGGAATAGGAATGTTGACACCCACGTTGAGAAAAATCTACAGATTGAGTTGAGAACATGAGGGGTGATTCCTACTGGTTAACGACCAAGAATTTAATGTTTTGTTCCCTTCTCGAACATATTATTTGTTCCATAACCTCCTAGAAGATTGACGATGATTGGCCCAGTTTGTTGTCCGAATAGGTCACACTTGTAAGTGGCATGCACCTTGCTGTGAGTTTGCCTCCGGACCTATGTTAATTTTTGTATTACCTCAGATTAAAGTTCCAATTAATTCAAATAAAATTTTGTAATATTGGTCTTAAAGTAAATTAATTAGACATTGACTAGTTCTTATGCCTGCCTACAGGGGGGTGGGGTTCAAATATTTTTTAAACCCATTAAAAAATAGTTCGTCTTAAAAAATTATTTCACATTATTAGTAAACTAGAGGATACAATTATTTTGAATTTTTTTAAGCAAGATAGCTTTTTTATATTAATAACTTTTTCATTTATTTTAATGGGCAAGTTTTTTAACTTGAATCATTATTTTCGTTGAAAATCATACATTTTATGATTGTAAAAACAATTTAAAATAAATAATATGTATATATTTTATTTGTGATTGAAAGTAGAAATATCATAGATGTGATAAAATCAAGTTAAGAATTTATTTTAAAAAATTATAAAAAATTCAATACAATTTTCATGAACAATTTATTATTAATATTATTATTTTAATATCAAATACATAAAAATTGAAAAGGAATATTAAAGTTCAAATATAAATTTATAATAGCATTTAAAAATCATGTTAGAATTAAAAAAATATCACTTTGATGTAATTTATAATAGTAAATGATAAATTAGTTGTTCTATTTTTGAAAAATGAATAAAATAACCCTTCAGTTTTAAAAATAATTAATTAATCTTTTGACCATATTTACATTAATATTTTTGTTATAGATTTTTTTTCTCATTAATCTTTTCATATTTATGTTTTCCCTTTTCTATTTCTTAAAGCAAAAGAAATTGAAATAAATTGAAAAGGAACAAGAAATATGTGCAAAACCATTGAGATTAATTTAAGATTTATTCAATTCCATGGGATAGACAATTTTGCATCACACGAAACGAGCGCACATTTCAAGGCTGTCATGTGCAATTTATACAAGCGAAATATTTTGTTTTATAAATATTTTTCAATTACAATTTGGTAGCTTCGAGAGCTCCCAAGCTTGGATCACCAATTTGCATTTGAGAAGATATATTTTCTGTTTATTATGTTGTCTTAATATTGGATGCTTATTATTATTATTAGGTTTAAATTAGCTGCTAATTTTGATGTTTGTACTTTTTATATGCATTCCAAAACATTCTGTTCTATTGAAGCCTGCAGCAAGCCAAGCTCTGCCCTCTATAAGGAGTGGTTTCTGGCAACTCACAGGAGTTTTCATGATCGAGAATCAATTTTACAACTAGGATAGCATTGCCTTGCACTCCAAAATCTTGAATAAATCTTTCGTTGTCAACATGATTACATGAATATGAAAACAAAACTATTAAACTCCGTGCTCGCACCGGGTCAATTATTACGGCAACTATATATATATATATATAAGAATTGAAACATTATATTGAACTACCTGTGTATTTTTGAAAGTTATGGAAATGAAAAATATAATAAGAATTTATAAAATAATGTACCTAAACAAGCATTCTCCAAGGAAATCATAAGATAGTAAAAACGTTTTAAAACATTACATTAAATTTCTACAATGTGGGACATAAGCTAATATGTGTTCAGGTCAAGATGCCAATAATCAGACATTACTACTTGAGTTAGATGGGTCATTACTGGTTTCGAGATTGCGTGGTCTTTGGGTATCCGAAAACTTACTCTTGCGTGAGTCTCCACCCTTGCAATAGATTTAATAACAAAGGCTACAGTGAAAGTAGATGCGAATTATACATTGATAATCAAAGCTAGGGATTTAATTGCTAGAAGTTAAAGCTCAACATGTTTCAGCAGCAGACTAGTTAGCAAATCTTGAGTTAATAAAAAATCTATTTAATCTGGATAATTCGATAATTAATGACACTCCGATAAGCTTAGTATAATTCTCTTGTTCTGTTAGCACGATTTGAACCAAAAAAAAATCATTACTACTAGAGAATGTTGATATGAAAATTCCCATCTCAAGCCACGCTTTAGACCGCGGCACATATGCAACTCTTTTTCGGTTATTATTTTTTTTTTTTTTTTATGGGCAGAACAAAAGTAATACCTAGAAAAACAGACGCTCTACTGTGTCTTTGTGGACTTAAGTTATGTTCCCCTTGCCACAGAAATGAGTTGTCCATCCCACGTGTACGGTCAATAATTTAAGTTTAATTTAATCATGGACTCTATGTATGGTGGAAGATTGCAATTAATTATTTGATTAAATAGTTAATCAGACCCTCATGTATCGGGTCAACTGTTCTTGCAATAACCTGTAATGTCAACTAGCCTGTCAATCCCTCCAAATGAGGCAAATCTCTGCTGTAAGATACTCTCAGAACTGGAAGACCGTTATTTCTTTCCAAAAACATGCTGAAGGATATTCGTACAACGGCTTAAAATCAGGTCTTGTGCTTTGGAGTTTGGAGGCGATCAATTGAGGTTCTGAGTGCTTCAATTGATCACCCAAGGAATCAAGAGGTAAAGAAAATTGAACAGTTCTGCTGGACATTGTTTCACCATGCAAATGAGAGTTTGCACAAGAATTATATTTGCCGATAACATTAAATCTGTTTCTTCTAATTAAAGATTTAGTCAGAAAATTGTGATAAAAATATTATTTATTAGAAAAAAAACAAATATTTACGTCAGTTTAGAATAGATTTCTAAAATTTTAATTGATTTAAATCAATTAAATTTTATTAAATTAAATATTAATTCAACATCGAAATTTATTATTAATATGGATGGGAATTCTCTGTAAATACAATTAAAATAAAATATTAAACTCAATCTAAAAACAATTTAATATGATAAGATTAAATTTATAAAAAAAATAAGTGACAAAAAAAACAATAATAAAAAAATACATTATGAGTAATTATAGCAATCTATAGTAGATTATGTTTTCCATCTATGTTATATTTTATATTTTTTTCATACTGCATCCCGTCCTGTTGATGGTTTTAAACATTATTTTCGTTTCATAATTTTAGAATTAAGTTAAAACAAAACTGAGAGCCTAACTCTTTGCCAACAGACCAATCCTCAAGTTTTATGGTCCTTTGAGTAACTGCCGATCTATTAGTTGATGCGTTGGCGATTACATGTATACATAAATTTCAGGGCTCGTGGGATTAGTCGTGGTGTGCGCAAGCTGATTCGGACACCCACATTAATTTAAAAAAAAAAATACTAATTTTTGCTTAAACAACGATGCAACATGGATGCGTTGGCGATTACATGTATACATAAAGTACTGATTTTTGCTTAAACAACGATGCAACATAAAGTAAAAGAACGAGTTTATTAAATACATAAAACCTTAAAAAAAATTACAGAAACAATTTACAATTCTTAATATTTTTGAAGATTGATAATTGAATTCTAAATAGTAAAATATGGGTTTAATTAAAGTCTATATATTTTAATTAATCATTGATTAAATAAAAAATAAAAAATTATAAAATCCAAAATTAATACTGAAAAAGGAAACAAAAGATAAATAAGGAAGTTAAATTTTTGAAACAGAAGCAATATGAGATGATTGTGAAGATCCGATTTATAAGAAATTCTGAAAGTTGATCTTTAGAGTGTATTTTGATATCGAAAACGGTCTCAAATAACCTTCATTTTTTTACCAAGAGCCTCTGAATAAGCCTTTTGAATTATTAGGACTTGCAATATTAATCGAATACCGAATTAAAAAATTATAGTCAGTTCAAATTTACCATTTCAGCAATATTCTTAGCCTTTTGCCTATGAAATTAGTCTATAAATCCTTCAACCACATTCCCCACTTCAGATGAATATCAAATTTTTGTTTTGGATTTGTAGTGCTGATGATTGTGTATGAAAGTATGGTATCTGGAATTTAAAAAACTAAAAAAAAAATAACAATTTTAAGCAATAATTAATTAAATAATCAACTTAATTCCTAATACTGGTGTAATTAATTTACAATTGTGAAAATTCCAGGTATGGTTTGAATTTCCAAACACATCCAACATTGGAACCCAAAGAAAGAAGCAAAATCTTAACCCCAAAAGGCAAAGAAAAAAAAAAACGAACTAATTGAACCGAAACCACCTTCAGAAGCTTTTTCGTTGCTCATGTCGTTGAGGCAATCTATCTGTGATAGCGCCAGTACTCTTTCTCTTTGGAGAAGATACCCCATGATTAATCTTGGGCTCGCTTAATCTTCCAACACCTTCTTTCTTCTTTGATGGCTTTTTTGTACTCAATGTAGGGACTATATACCATCCCAGAGAGGTCCATAATATAGCAACTGATCGCCCAAAGAAAACCAACAATAACAAGATCAAGACTATAGCAACTGGCATATAATAATAGGGTCTTCTCCATCTATTCAACTTGATGCTCCATGTAAAACATTTCTTCTCAGTCTTTTTGTCAGTTTCCAATCTTGGTTGCTCGGCTTGTTTCGTCTCAGCGGGTGCCTGTGCTGGCAACTTATCCACAACTTCAGTACTGTTATGATTGATGGGCTTATCTTTGACATCATCAACTCTACTAGCCCTGGGTTTGTCTTGCTTTTGATCTTTAACCTTCACTATAACAGGAATACAATCATTTGAACTTGAATAGACGAAACGAACCACAGATACATCTTCAGGCCCAATCTTAGTGTATATCTTCTGCCTTTTCTCTTCGAGTTCCGCGAGAAGTGCAGAGAACTTGTCAAGGCCACGGGACGAATATGGGTTCTTGTTATTCTTGCTGCTCTTTCTTGATTTTCTTGGCGGCGTTGCAGAAGGGCTCGATCTTTTTGGTGTTGCAGAAGGGCTGGATCTCTTTGGTGTAGAAGAAGGGCTGTTCCATGGTTCATCCTCTAGCTCTTGATTCTGAAAATTGCCACAGATGAATGAATTCAACATCTGATCATAAATTACGAGTCTTGCTCCGGTGAGTTTTAGATTGAGAGGTAAGTCTTGGATTGACTATACTTTATGTGGATTACAGGACACGAAGTGTCTATATATATATATATATGAAGGGATTCTAAAGAGAGGACCGGATCCAAGCTGATAGCCAGCCATTAGTCAAATAAAAAGGTTTGACGAAAACAAAAACCATGGAAGTTTCCTTGTTAATTTCATTTCGTGTCGTTTGACTGGGCGGTAACGGTGGTGCTTACAATGAACTCCTTCCGAAATCAGCATAGAAAAAAAAATCAAATTAATTGACACAGATGGAATTATTCGCAGTGAAAAAAAAATCAACCCTGTCGTGGAGCTGGCTTAGGCTTTATCCACAATTGCTTATCTCAGTCTGACTATTATACATTTTACAACTTTAAAATCTTCACAACTGCTGTGTTACAGTCATTGTTGCTAGCATCATCATCTTGAAGTGTTTCTTTCACGACATGTTGAAGCTCCATGTGGGCTAGAGAGAAGTTTCAATCAACTTTTCTGTAGTTTTAACCATCCGAACACCTCACGGGTTCTGGCCAGCTGATTATCTTACACGAACAGGTTTAATTATACAAATTTTAATGATCAGAAGATCTGAGATGAAAGTCAATCTGCATGTAGCTGCTAATTAATGAGCCGTGTTGAATGGTAATAGGAATTGTTTTTTAATGTATTTTTCATTTAAAAATAATCTAAAAATAAAAAAATATTAATTTGAAAAAAAATAAAAAAATTTCAATTTTTTTATAATATTTTTAAAAAGGAAAAATAAACATGCTAATATCATTTTTATAAAACTTAATTTGGAAATTCGCTAGAGAATTTCAAGGTCAGATCCCCCATCTCATTATGACATGTCTGAAAACTAACAAATTAAGATGAATTTCTTGAGAAACAAGCATATGGTTTGCACAACATGTCAAGTAAGAATTATTGTGCTGCTGTAGATATCATAAATGTCAATATTATTATAATCACCGAGGTGGACTTAGCTTCTTCATCTGTGTGTACGGTTTATAAATAAATAATCTTTGAAATTTTCAAACTTATAAGTCCGTGTTAGTGATAAGTACATGAGAATGTAAGCAGCCCTTGATAAACAAAAGCAACCAGGAGATAATGGTAAAGAAGTGAGGCTTGTTGTTTTTATGTTTAAAAAAATTAAATGTTTTTATATTGTATTAATATCAAAAATAAATTTAAAAAAATTAAAAATATATTTTAATAAATTTTTAAATAAAAAGAATATTTTAAAAAATAACTACTATTCTGGTACCAAACAGAATGTATAAATGGATTAATTCTTATAGCAAGATTTATTTTATGGGATTATTCAAGCCCGGCCTCCTGGGGTATGCTCCAAGTAATTTGGTTGAAATCTCATTTAGTGTGATTTTAATCACCCTCTTAATGTTGATTAAGATAGAGAATTATGTCTGATCTCAGGTTTCCCACTAAAACGAAAAGAAATTAAAAAAAGAATCGATCTGATAAAAAGTTGCCTTCAAGGACATGATCAGGTTGCAGAAGTTCTAAGGAAAGGCACTGAAACTTTTTAGTTAAAAAAAATATTTGTTTTAATCACTCTCATATAATCTTTGCTGCGTTGGGATGCCGTAGAAGTAACGAAGATCATACATGATCCTCGTGAACAATATGCAGCTAGCTAGGCTCGTAATGCTGGATGGAGGCAAGTTAATCAGTCAACTTCTAGAAAGGTGGCATGTGTTCCGCTGCCTTCAATTTTTTTTTTAATATATAAAACAAATGTTCAATTTTTTTTTGTTTTTTAAAAAACAAGAAACATCTTGAGCCAGTTTAATTTCATTCAATAAATTTAATGCCTTCAAAATTTGATTTTTAATTTGATTCAATAAATTTAGTTAATTTAATAATATAAATTGAAAGGATGTCAATTACATGAAAAAATAAACAATGATTAATTATAAAAAATAAGTTATTAATATTATACACATAACAGAAAAAATCTTCATTAAAGATTTATTGTCATTTCATTATAAACACTGTTTTATTATGAAAAAAAACTTAGAAATAATCTGGGAAGCCAACCAGATAAAATATTATATAAAAAACATCTTATTTTTATATCAAAATAATATTATTTTAGTAAAAAAAATTAATAAGTTGTAACTAAATTTTTAACTAGATTTTATCAAATCAGCTGAATCACCCTGAATTTTACTCTTTTTTTAACCCAATTTAATTCTAGCACTAAATCAACTAAATTCAATTTCAACTCATCAGGTACTGTTTGAAAACTATACTCCTAATGCCTTAAAAATCTCAAGCCATAGGAAAATTCCTGCACAGACAGTCACTCTCTCTCTCTAGACGGGGTCCAGGTGTCGTGAAGTAACAAGTTTCTAGGAAAACAAATCCACAAGATTTAGAGGTCACAAATTAACAATCAACATTTAGAAAAAAAAAAAAAAAAGGGGGAGAGGGTACCCCTTCTCACAAAACATTATTCACATGAATAATGTTTTTTTTTGTGTTTTTTTTTTTAATTTCAATGACAGCCTTGTACTTGGGAATCTAGATTCAGGGATGTTTTGATTCATTTCCCAAAAATACAGATTTCACATTGCCTCCTTTGCTTGTATTACAAGGCAGAGACTTCTTCTTCCAGATATGATGTATTGCCTGATCTGTACCAAACTAAATAGAAATGATCTCTTCTAGATGGTAACAGCAATGCAGACTGCATTGACCTTTGTAGAAAAATGTTCACATGCATAATCATTTAGTTAATATATTGTTCCTAATTTGATTCGATTGACCTTTGTATTATAGAATTTAAATAAATTTATGGCTAACTAATAATAATAAGAATATCTAGTATTCTCTATATGTACACTTTTCTGCAAGTTTGAAAAAAAAAAAAAAAAAGAATCTCTTCGTATATTTTTCCTTGCTAGTTCTTCATGAGCACCATCAACTGATTTTGATAGCTACTTCAGGAACAAGATTGGTTTGCTTAAATAGTCCGTATAAACATACAGAAATATTATATATTATACAAACATATAAAAATCAGATACGTGAAGTTATAAGAAAATTACTTTACAAGTAATAAGTAATAAGAATTCAGCACTAAAAACCAATAAAATGAGTTGAATATATAAAAGTATAAAATAAAAAATAGGTATCATGTTATTTATATATTTTTTTAATTTTTAATATAAGTATTTGAGGTAGTTTATACGCATCTTGATTAATTTTATAGAGTTTAAAATTAACAATTATATAAGTTTTTAATAATTTTAAGATTTGTAGGACTCGAACTAGTGATATCCAGAGAGTAAATTTAAGATTTGACCAATTAAATTATATTTTTTAAAATTTATTTATATTTTTTTATAATTATAAATTGATATTTAACAATTTAATGCTCGACCCAACTTGGATAGATAAGAGTTATGTTGGTGTTTTAGACATGTCTAGGAGGAATTATTTTATAAATTTTTTTTATTAAAATATATTAATTTTTTAACACGTCGTATATTAAAATAATCTTAAAAATATATATAAAATAATTTTAATTAAAATAAAATTTAAATTTTTAAAAAATGCTGTTTTAAATGTGTTTCCAAACAAGTAACATAGATATGTTTTGTCAAAGGATTGGTGGTAGGTGATTTTACTCGTGTTCATCACGGATACATAGAGTTTTCTTTTCTCTGCCGCTCTTTTTTAATGCCTTGATCTGTTTGGTTACAACGATGCCTACATTTTAAGTGAGCTCCCTCTAGTCTATCAAAATAAATCGACTAATCCCTATAATATAAAAAAATAACTAAACAGTTACTTGACCAGCGTTGACCAAGCTTGATTTATCATATTTAGTTTTGAATAAATGTTCTATTTTCTTATGAGTCTTTCTATATTGCCATCTTTTCTTTTTATTTTTATTTTTAAAAAATAAAATGGAAAAGATCATGAAATAAATGAAAATATTAAATTGTATGTAAACTGTAAGAATTAGATATTCAATTCTAAAAGATCATGAAATAAATGAAAATATTAATTTCTGGAACCATGAGAATTCATTAATTAATTTGATGGAGTGTGTGCCGGAGGTTATTGAAAGTTGATGCTAACAATTTGAGCCGCCCCTACAGTGTGATCAGGTCTGCCTACGCCTTTGTCATCAAGCTTTGTAAAACAAATCCACCGCGATTCTTCTTGCGAAAGAACAGGAAAGTTGCAAGTGAGGTTGAGAGGGATGAGAAAACGAGAGGAAAAAGAAGAAGAAAGATTACCGGTTGCTTAATTATGCTTTTAAGTTCACGTGGTTTCATCGGAGAGCGAGTGTCAGGGCAGTTGCTAAGGGCGACTGCCCCTTATGCAGATCATTTCGCAATGCCAAGATGCTGTTCATCTATGGAAATATAGCAATTTTTCATATCAACATTGAATAGGTCGACCAACGGGGCTCCCCTGGTAGCAAATTACTCCTTCAAAGGGAAGGGGAGGTTGTGGGCTAAATTCCTCGTGCAGGGGTGAGCCTCAATCCATAATCACTGAGAAAAGCTCAGCTTCCAGTCTTTCATTATATACATCATACATGAATACAAGTGGAGGGAGGACGATGCGAACTTCCTCGATCTGTGTTCTATGTATCATCTACCAGTAAACTACAGAATTGTCTCAACAGACAAGGTTTCCAGTCAGCATAATCAAATTTTTCATCACCCTTCATGCATGTACTTCTCTTGCACTGCTGCTGTGGACTGCTTGGTCAAGGAAAAAGCTAATTCTATGTCAATAACTTACCAATTACTGAGGCCATAATGAAAACTAATCTATTATTGAGACAGCCGGATCTTAGTTTCTGACAAAATATGAAAATTTCCTAAGAACTATTAAAATAGATAAGCACAATTATATACATAATGAACATGCATGACATCTACTTGAGCTCACAAGTGCATGAGCTTCAGTAAGTAGAAACAAGGTAGGATCACTCATGCTTAGTGAAGAGAACAATTAAACAAGAATAATACCTTAAAGTCACCTGACTGCATCGAAACACAATAAACATTAACAACAGTAAGGATAACGGTAGTAATCCCGACCAACAGAGCGAACTGCAATCTTGCTGAATGCAAGCACTGTCTTCGATGCCAGCAAAGAAGTAACCATTGGCCTTGCCTATCAACTTCACAAGAATCCCTGCACTATCTTTGTCCGTAAAAGGAATGTCTAACTAAAAACAAATCCATAAACATTTTATACAAACTTTTGAGAAAGAAGCGGGAAGAAATTCACAAGCCTGAATGTCTAAAGTTGTAAGAACGACAACACTGAAGTCTTTTACTATGTCTCCTTTGCAAGCTTTCTGCAGAAAAAAGTTTTAACAGCTTTCGAATAAAAAATATTCAACAACTGAATGGGTATTTACACCAATATGTTTACCAGAACTAATATCATTCTCCAGTCAATGGTACATCACTTTAATTATGGACCTTCAAACAACCCTACATAGACTGATCATGATCTCACAAAAGAACCATCGTTTCTGCAAAGCACCGTTTTACATCTTTTACCATATGACCAGTTGTTGAATCAAACTTTGCGATGGGTATTATCTTATATTTGAAATTAATGTCATCAACAGAATCACATCCTATTTCCCACAATGTTGTACATGGGTAAAAGAGCGAAAGGGTAGAATTGATAAAGGTAAAACTCAAGCATTCAACATACCACGCATGGAGTATAGAACAAAGATTGGTTTGAAGAATTCAGGTTTGGATTCTATGAATAAAGACCAGTGCTTAGCAGCACGAGGATCCTGATCGAGATGGTGCTGCAAATATGACAATATTGCGCGTCTGTATAGAAATCAAGGTTAAAAGCTGCACACATCGAAAGACATTTATGATAAGTACTTAAAATATTTCGTCATGGTAACATAATCCTCAAAACATTGATGGAAAGGAACCAACCCTAGCTTTGCCATAGCTCTCAATTAGATCGATCTTAGACAAGACATTGATGCGTGGGAGTTCTAGATGAAGCACTGTGGATACTGACAAAAGCAATGCACTGACATATTTTCCAGGATCACTGCAAAGATGGGCATCAACTAAGTGCAAGGCAGTCAACTGCATAAATTGAGAAATTCAATCATAATATCAAGATCACATAGTAATTAACAGGTTAAAATCATATAGAAGCCTTAAGGAAGCAAAGCATACCCTAAGATTCAACTTCTTAATGAGTTTCATGATAACATTCTTGACATTTGAATGGAGAAAAGATAATTCCACCTGATCAGGAAACTCGACAAGAAGGTAGTGATCTGCAAGATAGTCAGAGTGTTTGAGAATTATAATTCCAGTATAACTAGTGGGTTTTAAAACTTCAAAACAGAACAACACAGTGCGACCTTTCAATAGAGGTTCCAAATTAGATAGCAACCAGCCAATATTCTTCTCCAAATAATCCGTGCAATAAACAAGACCTGAAGAAACACCAGATAATTTTTTTGCATTAAGCAGCTAGGTAATAGCAGAGAGCAACGATAGAGAGTGGTATGAAATAGCAGGCAGGCTGACCTCCAATGGGACCAAGGGAATGCTCGTTCATTTCATCAATTAGTTTGATAAGATCTTCAATTTTAATAGCTAGATCATACCTACATGCTTGTAAATGACTATCTTTCGCAATGACCAAACAAATATTGCCAAATGGGTTTTGAAAGAAAGAAAGCTTACGGCAATGCATCGTTTGCAGGATCCAAATTGACAACTGTAACGTTCCTGTATGAAGCCATTAACATGAAGAAATTACTATTAGCAACATTTTCGTTGAACTTGTAAATCACCTTGCGATTAGGCTTATGAATTGGATGTTGCATTGCAGTAGGTGGTTTTTCCCGGTTCTGGTGGGCCAGACACCACCATTCCGTAATACAAGTAGGAGCATTCCGAAAATCGGACCCGGGGCCTCTCACACAAAAAACGAGAAGCATTCGAAAAGACCAAACGCTCTGCTACGATCTCTAACCGAACAATATTTACAAACACGTTTTCTACGATGCAAAATGGATAGGGCTACGCGGAACCATATATATGATCGTTGATAATTGTGTGTTTTTCACTGTATCTGTATTTTCCCGATGACTATGATTCAATGAATCCGGGGTAGCTTGTTTACAAATTAGTAATTACAACTACGGGTAGTAAAATTTTTAAAAGGCATGCTGCATGTGGTCCCCAAACCAACTTGGACCAGGTTTAAACTTCAATTTTAGATCAAAGTGATCCTCCTGATTATTTAGGGCACACGGTTCTAGCTTGGGGAAATATGATTTAAACATGACATGCTAATCCTTGGCATATCTGCTGGCACAAATCCTTGCTTTTTATAGACTGATGCAAGTGCTGCAGATTATTCAAGGGGATGCTACTAGTGTTTGCTACTCTTAAGAGGCTAGCTTTGTTGTTTTTTTCTTTCCATCTGTGCAGAAGAAAACAAAAATATTTGACAAGTATTTCACAAGGGAATTATTTCGGGAGGACCAAGCTTAGCTGGACCATCATAATTCATGAATCATGAGGGCACACCCAAGGCGTCTATTCTAAAATTCTCAAAAAGAAAAGGAGACAGGTCTCTTCCAAATAGTATTCTAAAATTCTCAAAAAGAAAAGGAGAAACAGGTCTATTCCAAATAGAAAACTGGGCCACAGTTTAGGTCTTTAGCCCACTTTACCGGCCTGGCTGTACAGTTCAGGCTTCTCTCGTTTCGGCTTGGTAGGACTACAAGTTTGAAGCAGAATTTTGGGAAGACGCAATGGTGTCATCAATGCATGTGTGGATCAATGTTCCTCATCATTTAGTAGCATAGAGAGTCCCAATAAAGAGAGTGCATCCATCATTTTAGACTCTTTTGTTGTCCCCGTGTGGGGTTTGTAGTGCCTTTTCCAGTATTTGCACATTGTTGAAATCTAAGGATGAACCCATAACAACCTAAATTTGTGATTTAACCACCTCTATACACGACTATGGTGGAGAGAATTGTACAAACTGTACAAGATCTTTTCTTTAATCTTACCTTATCAGTAAGCTCAAACATCCTCAATGCTTACATCTGAAGAGAACATCGAACCGTTTATTAAGACATCCTTTGCCTTCTATGCTATTTCCCCATCATATTCTTTTTCGAGTTAGAGGATCTTGTTTCAACAAGAGTGCAAAGCCATTCTCACTCTTCTGTTTTTCGCTGTTTGGTCAAATGTCAAAAGCACTGGAAAATCATGCAAATTAGGTCCTGAATTCTGTGATCAATTTGAAATTCAGTTTACGTGGCATATACAGTTGATCAACCTAGACAGAAATCTAATTAAGCTTCCCTGCGGGATCAGTCCAAGACTACAGCTCTCATGCTCCCCGCCTTTTTCTTTCAAAGTTTAACCATAGAACTAGCCCTAATCCCGTGGCCCATATTTGTACGAAACCAGAGATATTTTTGTAGGATAATATTAGCAGGGCAGATGTCCAACTATAACATTTATTGATTCATCTAACGAATAATAAAAGTAATCGAAGCAGGGGGGTACTTGGTATCCATGTACAACGTGCCTGGTTGAATTTGCATTTAACATTTTCCATTATGTAGCCAGCCAGGTATATCGTCGAACAAATTTATGACACCCCACTTACAGCCATGCCTAACCATACCAGTTCCTATTGTTTTCAGTTTGTAGCAAACAGTAAAGGAACTTTTCGATAAGACATTGCACCAAAGCAAGGTAAATGTCTCTCCTGCAAATCCGACCACTTTACCAAACTAAAGCTAAAATTTCCTATTTTTATATGTATGGTATTTATAAAAGTTGGGATTACAGGGGAAAAATAGAAGATAAAATATTTATTTGCAACCCTAGTTAGGCGCTTCAAAGGTGGACAAAATGATTGCCATTTACCACTAACTTCAATTGTACAACTCTGCTTGGGTCTCCGCAATAACCTGCTGCACACATTTGTCCATCATTTCTCTTCCTTATCTTCCCCTCATTACTTCTCTCATTAGTCCTCCACAGAAACAAAGCAAACAAAGGGAGGCGATAGGAGCATAGGAGATTACAGTTGCATTTTCTAAGCTGAGAATTTTGAGGCCATGGCATTTGCAGGAACAACCCAGAAATGTATGGCATGTGACAAGACTGTCTATCTTGTGGACAGGTTAGCTGCTGATAACCGTGTGTACCACAAGGCTTGCTTCCGATGCCATCATTGCAGAGGAACCCTCAAGGTATGCTCTCTATAAATGTAAGAGTTTTAACAAGAGATCAAAAACTCGGTAGATCCATATATTTTAGCACATGTTAAAGTTGAATTCCTAGACGTTTTCTAGTAAATACTGATTGAGCTCCATGTATTCCCAGTATTGCATAGCTTCCTTTTTCAAATTTTGTCCTCTTAGTCTTAGCTATATAACTTTCACAAATAGCATGTGCCTGGATTTGTCACGTATCATGGATGATTGAATTCTCAAGTTAATTTTCGAATTCAGTATTATGAGCAGAACGATATCTCCTTTTGGAAACTGAAACCCTCCAGAAACTAACAGTGCCATTAAATACATCAGTCAATAAGATACAAATTTCAATAATACCGGCACTGAAGCAAACATTTCAGGTGGAGGAGCTCCCTTAGAGTACATTGTGTTGATATTCCGTAGTGACATGATTTTTTTCATCTCTTTCTTTTGATGACATTCTCACTGATCTATTTACTGTTAAACGAAGCTAGCTAGTCGTAGAACAACCCTGATTGATCGAATTTATGATACTAACTAACCAATTTAAATTGGTTGGGAGCCCATGAAATGTAATAACGTCCTGCATCAGCTTCTTAATGCAATCTTGAACTTTTTCAGCAATATGCACTCAGCTAGAGATAATAAAAGATAATTTATCAAGTTTTAGCTCTTATTTGCAGCTTGGCAACTACAATTCCTTTGAAGGTGTACTCTACTGCAGGCCACATTTTGATCAACTCTTCAAAAGAACTGGAAGTCTTGACAAAAGCTTTGAGGGTAAAGATAAAGAAAAACTAATATGAAGCCAGTGTTGCAAAAGCCATTCATTTTCTTTTCGAATTCCAACTGATTTACTTGCATTCAATTTCCTTTCCAGGGACACCAAAAATTGTAAAACCAGAGAAACCTGTTGATGGGGAGGTAAAAAAAAATTTCCCCTATATTCCTGGCATTTAGATGCTTTCTTATGTCTTTCGATTGAGTCTTTAACCCCTCTTTTGTTCTATAACCATGATTTGTTTTGAACAGAAACCTATATCAACTAAAGTCTCGACCATGTTCGCTGGAACCAGAGACAAGTGTTTCGGCTGCAAGAACACTGTCTATCCAACTGAGAAGGTAAAGACTGCAACATTTCAAAAACATCCAACACACTAAGAGCAGACACTACTCGTTTCCACGTTCAATGTTTTTTTTAATCATCATATACTAAATTTCAAAAAGATACTGAGCTGTAAAGGATCTTGACACCTATCATTGATTTGAGACCATTAATATTTGTCGGTTAAAAGGTTTCGGTGAATGGAACTCCTTACCACAAAAGCTGCTTCAAATGCATTCATGGAGGATGTACAATTAGCCCATCCAACTACATTGCACATGAAGGTCGCCTCTACTGCAAACACCACCACAACCAACTTATCAAGGAAAAGGGTAATCTGAGCCAACTTGAGGGTGATGTTGAGAAGGATTCCATGAATGACAAAACTAATGGAAGAGAAGTTTCTGCTGAATCATAAAATGCTGAACGAGTGTATTTTCCTGCCTTGCGATGTTGCTGTCAACCTCATGGTTTATTTACACTTCCTGCAGTTCAAATGGCTTTATGCTTACGAGTTAGATTGAAATCATGATATTTATTACCGAAATGTGTGGGCTTTTGTTTGTTGTATTCGGATTTTGTTCTGCTACTTTGGATGCTCGCGTGAGATGAGAAGCCTATTTGATTCTAGCATATGATCATATGATGAGCTAAACTCATGTAATTTGGGAATGCTTATTGCGATCTACTGCATTTCGTTTCCGAATCATCATGAAGTAAGTAAAATGAAATTAAAACAAATGGTATTTCACTTTCATACTCTCGCTTATCCTACTTATCCTACATCTACTCTCACTTATCCTACTTATCCTACATTTCTGAAATCATTTTATAAAATCGAACTGAGCCAAGTTCAACAAGGTCATTTTATCTCACTAACTCTGCCAAACTTGTTTTTTGGTTATTTGGTTATGGTTTTATAAAATAGTAAACAAAAACAATAAGAATCTCATTAATCTATTCATGTGTGTCACTAATTAGATGATAAGGAATTTGTCTATCTTAAAAAAGTCATAATTACTCCTCCTGTTTACAATGCTTGGTTGAATTTTTTTACTTTTATATTTAGAGCACTAGATATAAATCACATCGCAATATTTAGTTTTAATTAAATAATTAGATTTTCTTTATCTGTACAAGTTCTAAGTTGATTGTGACCCTCAAAGGGGTCATTCCTAATCCATTCCCTCGACCAGCACATGATGACTCACTCTCTCCGCGAACAACTCGAGCAATCTACCAACAACCAATGGGTTTGGGACTAAAATTCTGGAGATTGGCTATCAAAACCAATCCTTTTCCTAAAGTTACAAATTCACTTTACTAACTTTTTTTTTTTATATTATTTCATCCACCAGAGATTATTCACCTTGAAAACTTGATACGGTTGAGTATGATCAGGCATGGAAGACACTCATTCCTTTAGATTTTCAAGAGCTATCAAGAGTGCATCAAACATCACATGATATGCAGTGCTTTTACAACTAATGGATCTTATCTCCAACTAAATCGTTTTTAGAGTAGGTGGGCTATTGAAAAAATAATAACTCATTCTTGAGACTCTCGCCGATGTCTCTAAACTCTCTAGTATTATTGTAAATTGCCATATCCAAGGAATGTTTTACCCTGTATAGTCTTTCGATTGTTGTTGGTTTTTTCCCTTTTAAATGCAAGATTCATAAGATAGACTGGACTCAACTGAACACCTGAAATTATGCAAGTCTCATCACTTTAAATTAGAGATCACAGTCACACAAGTAAGGACAAACTAACATCAAAGATAAATTTAGGACATGATTAGCACTGTGTTTTAAAAGCATTTTTAAAAAGATTAAAAAAATTGTTTTTAATTTATATATTTTTAAATTATTTTGATATATTAATCTTTAAAATAATTTTTAAAAAATTAAAAAAATATTAAAATATTTTTTAAATTAAAAATATTTTAAAAAACAACACAGCAACAATTGTTAAGTATGCTACTAAAGACGGATTTGACTGTGCAACGTAACCCGACTGCTAGGAGCACTTCTCCGGCGTTGTCAGCTTCTTTACCTGCGCTTTTATTCTCGAGCAGAACTTCCCTTTTTGTTCGTACACTACGTCAGCGTTCTACAGAACTATCAATACCATGAAAATTCGTGATTGTTAACATCTGTTGCACCAGTAAAAAAATGTAATGTGCTCCGACATTGAGAAACTCCAGCGAAATGGCAAGGCCATGCACCCAACTGGCCCCTCAATCCTCACAGCATACCTCCCATTCCAATGATAGGATTGGGAAACAACGCTTTGGCTTCAAACATAGCTCACGTTCCAAATACGTGAAAAGAAGCCAGGCTTCAAACAGAGCTTCTTGAACATGTTTGGATTGAATTAAGCCATAAGGGAAGCAATCTCACCGGAAAAGGGATTAAACTTCGGCATCATTCTGCGGTCTAAATCCTAATAAAACCCTACCAATTTAATGTGTAACTGGGCATTTAGGAAAGGAGGGAGCCAAAGTAAACAAATCAACCCTGAATAAATGTGGTCATCACAGTAAATTAATTTTCCACAACAGAGTACAGGTCCAACGAGCATTATGGCAAATGGCTATAAATCTACTCGTGAGCAGAAGATCTGTACATGGATATCCATCACTACAAGTCTACGGGGATATCAAGAAGACAACCATTTTTGGCAATGTGATTCAGGTCCACAATAAAATGGTCCCGAAGAAAGCCAAATCCAAACGTCCCATTCCTGTACTGCCAAACTCTTCCTTCAACTCGCCAAGGATTCACAGAAGCTCCTTCCACTCCCAGGATTACTAAATCATAACTTGAGTTAATATACATAATGCGAGAGACCACATCATTTTCTAAAGGGAATTTCCAATCCAAGTTTGCAGCTTCAGGTGGCTGAATATGAATCCGAGAATCATATATATATTCTTCCTCGGTTGGAAAAGGGGCCTCCATAAATGTAGGATCTGACGTCCAAAACACTGGTGTAGAACTAGAGCGATGCTCAGACAAGTCGCCAACTCTTCGGCAGGAGATGCCAAATTCATCATATGCCACAAGATAAAATTCCAACTTCCTGTCCTCACAGATTCCCTGCAACAAGAAGCAGGAAAGAACGTGAGGGGAGAGAATATGAGAAAAGCCTTTATGTCTCCATTGTCTTCCAAGCGATATGCCAGTGAACAAATTGAAAGGATGCCGACACAGGAGACAATTGGTCACACTAAAATCACATCAATTCTTAAAAGAGTTAAAAATAGGCTAACCACCGACACCAAATTGAATCAAGTTTCCCAGTCAAAGAGCAATGCCCTCGAACTTGATTCCAGAATTGTTGAAACATGGCATTGTTATTCCTTACATTAGACCCACATTCACAGTGCACATCAACAAACTGACCAATTTCTTGAAAGATGATTCAATACTCTCGTACAGTCCTCCCTCGCATTCATGTGGGACAGTTACTAGTCACCACATGAATGTTGGAGGAGAGAACAGTGCCACTGTAACTGCTCAAAAATTTATTCTAATCTCTCAATGTAAGAACGAGAAGCAAAACAATGAACGTTAAACTAACCAACATGGAAATACATCATAGTCCACTGCCTTATGCTCAAATTCTGTCTAAAATGAACAATAAAAGGCTGCTCAGGACAAAACTAACTAACATGAACTAATCCTCAAGCTTCAAAAAAACATAGTAGAAACAGAAGAATCACCCACCTTCCACAGACCCTGCAAAGGCCGATCAGGCGTGGGTGATGAATCAACAATCTTCAAAAAATGCTCAGTCTCCCACCTCTTCTTCCCCTGCTTCTCCTTTTCTCGCCTCCTCTGCCTCCTAATCGCTCTATCCGCGCCTGGACTCATCCTGTTTGCATAATACTGATAAATCTCAAATGTTTCCGGTAAACTCCCTGGTGATCCACTTTCAACACGAACAATATCTTCTCCGTTATCCTCTCCTTTCAAATTCCCGGAACTCAAACTCCTTTTGTAAGCAAAATTCACATTCTCCTCCACGCTAAAATGTGAGTCCCCGATAAAATTCACGTTAACGGGAACTACATCCATATCTAAATACCCCAATTCACCAAATAATTTATTCTTGTTTTGCCCCTCTGGATCCAAATAATTCACAATTTCACCCTCGGGCGAAATACTTATCCACAAGAATGGAGACTTTGTGACGCTATAGGCGTTTTGAGACGGAGAGACTCTCCAACCGGAGAGAAACGAAGAGCCCCACTCGAAGAAAACTAACGAGGGCGGCCTCACCGTTTCTTTCTGCTGACTTTGACCGCAACGACGCCAGAAACCGATCAGATTTTCCCATTTGTTAAGCGTTTTGTAAAGCAATTTATAGGAGATTTGACCGTTACCCCATTTATTGATTTGGGTCTTTGAGCCCCACCTCCTGTGGCAAAGTGAGTGCCAGAGTTTGCTGTCGCTTTGACAGAGAGGGGCGTACCGTTTTGAAGTGCAGGAGAAATTGGCGATTTCTGTTGGGCTTAGGAACGAGAGGATGCAGAATTGGACGTCTTCAGGAAAATCAGAGAAGGAATTGAGGTTTGGTTCTGCCATGAGAGATTTGATTTTCTCGGGAAAATTGGAGAATTTTCTAGGAAAGATGGGAAGGTTGCGTTTGGATTAAAGTAGGGATTTCGTAGGAGGACTCGGGGCAAATAAGGAAGGAAGCGGGAAATATTAGGACTCGGCAGATGCTTGGAGAGCAGGGAATTGTTCTGGTGAGTTAATTGACCTAATCGTCCTTGCAAGCGAGGAAATTTGGAGAGCGAGCAGGCAGGCACATGATATTTCTTCCAGTCATCTTCAAACACGCCAAGTCATTATCTGAAATAGTGAATTTATCCAAACCCACGAAAGGCCAAGACTTGTGCTTAGCAAGTCATTGAAGCATGGTAAAATTAAGCATGAAAGCTTAGCTTAGTCTTAACCATGCATATTATTAATTGAAAAAGGGTGATAATTAAAGATAAAATTTATATAAATTTTAATATATATTTTTTGAATGCATATAGTTTTTTTTCTTTATTTTCAAGGTAACACATAATATAAGTTTAAACACTTTTTTCATATCCTAATTTTTTTAAAAAAATACCAAGATTACCAAATCCCAGTAATAATAAAATCACTACTTTGTTGAGTATTGAAGTATTTTTTAAAAATTAAAAAAAAATATTTATGGACATTTAACATGCCCTCCACTAAAAGAATATAGCCAAGTTTATTAATTATCATGTTATAAATATATACTTTGATATGCTATAATGATATTTTTTTTTTTCTATAATGACATTTTTAAAAGCCATAAGCATGCTCATAAAACAAATATTAGTATTGTTGGTGGTATTGATAATGAGCTACATGCAGGATTCCTATTGATGACACTTGTTTATAGTCATTAAAGGTGTGATAAATATATTATTTTTACATGGATGCCATTTAGCTTAAAATTGAACATAAACTGTAAAATTAATGGGATCATTGCATGTTAGAAGTTCCTTGATCGTACAATTGCAACGCTAATTATTATTATTATTATTATTATTATTACATAAAACAAAATTTCGTACTTCCAAATCAAAACCGACTCTCCATCTAGGTATCATAATTACACTTTAATAGTCACCAGGGGTGTTTGTTATTGATATTTAATTTTTTTTATTAAAAATTAATTTTTTAATATTTTTTAATATTTTAATATGTTAATATCAAGAATAAATTTTAAAAATTAAAAAAAATATTATTTTAATATATCTTGAAGTAAAAAATATTTTAGAAAACAATACTCAAATACCGTCCTAGAAGAAAATCACCTTGACAGAGAACTGAGAATTTAATTTTAAAATAATAAATTCAATGTGTATGGAATGTGTAGAGATTAGATTATGATTCTGAATGGTGAATTTTAACACAAAAACAAATCACAACTCTATAAATCGATTTATTCAAACTTAACAAATGATAAAAAGAAAATTGAAAAGAAATGACAGCAAGTAGAGATCAATCCAACCATCAACTGCTTTAATGATCAATTCAAATGATAAATCGATGATTGACGTATTAGCAGAGCTGTTAAGAATAATCCCTCCAGGTGTCTTCGTTCATTATTTTTTAAATTACTCGAACAGACAAAGTTGTTTACAATGATGTACTTGCTCGTAATTCTAGCAGCAGTTGCAAACGTTTCGTGATTCTTTGTCGATAAATTTAAGGTGGTTAAGTATGCAAATTTGAGGGGATTTAGGGGTTGTTTGGTGTATATGACAAGTCAATTGAGAGACTTTTTGACTGTTTTCGCAAACAAATAAAATGTTTATACACTAATATTTTATTGATTGTTCCTCATTATTTCAAAGAGAATTCAAAACAACATTGTTGAAAAAAGGAGGCCTTTTATTTTGATTACTTTACTTGAGCAACAAGAACCCGAGAAGAAAATTATTATTAAAAGACAAAAAATGCTTTTATGGTAAATGATTAGGGTAGGTTCTAAATACAAGTTCAGACAAGCCATCATTTACAGAAAATTTGATTGTTCTTACTGGATCAGAGGTACCAAAGAGCTAATGAGGGATGCTAAATTGGATGCCATATATCCAAAATTGCTATATTGATGCGAAGATGTGCAAGACTAGATTCACTTTTCATTGAAGTCTTTTTTTAAATAAAAAAATTAGAAAAAGGTATTTGGTTGTATTAATTCCTTTAAAAAACATGAATAACACTTTGGAGATTTAATTGAATAAAATTATTTTTTTTAACTCGTAATCTCCATACAAATTCAATAAATGTCGACACAAATATCCACTTAATTGTCAGCAAACCAATCCAATAATAAATACTGTGTCGAGTCAAGATAAATAAATCCAATCAAGCACAAGAAGAGAGGGAGAAGAAGACATAAACAATAAAAAATAGAGAGAGAAAAGGTCCGCTCGAAGGAGAAGAGGAAAAGGAAATAGGAGAAGAGGGAAGGATTAAAAGAAAGGGAAATGGGCCTAACTAGGCCAAAATAAGCCCAACTAGGCTTGAAGAAAATAGAAGAAGTAAAGAAGGAGAGAAATAGAGGAAGGAAAAAAAAGTCTAATCAAGTAGCTAGGCTTACAGACTAAGAGGCTGTTTGGCTAAGTATTTGTAGCTGCCTTTAGTCTATAACAGTTGCATTGAAGTGTTTGATTATAAAATTAATTGTGATTTTTATATACGGATCTTATCATTATTTGCGTTGAAAACACTATTTTATTGAAGCTAAAATTTCATGCTTCTTGTTGTGTTTCTACCTCTCTCGTGCCTCTTGCATTCCTG
>NW_011499849.1:2119838-2204483 GCF_000495115.2 Populus euphratica | reverse complement strand
CATTCCTGCATGTCGTTGCTAGAATGAATTAAGTAGCATGAACAGTGTAGCATGCTATAGTGTTCATGCTAATTAATTCATTATATGAACACTGCGTAAGATGAACAGTGTAGCATGATCTTCCCGCCAGATCAGGTACAATTAAAAGCTTAAAATGCATTGAACCGGTCAGACCTAATAAAATAAAAAATAAAAAATATTTTTTTAATGTATTTTATTCAAAAAACTATAGTTCTTATCAAATGTATTTCATACGTGATGAAAATGTAGATGGTTTAATGAAGTAGTAAAAAATATTTTATATAAAGTATTATTTATTTCATGATATAATAATGATAGTTAAATCTATAATATTTAAATTAAAAACCATCAATATTAATATATTTTTTTTAAAATTATTTTATAACCTCAATTTTAAAAGCAGTATTAACCAAATATATTAAACTACTTTTTATTCAATTTCAATTTCAATTTCAATCACGGTTTTAACCAAACACCTATTTTTTCAAACCAATCTTAACTAAAAATACTTTTTATAAAATATTTTTTTTCAAATTACAACCACAATATCAAACACACTTTAATTGAACAATTGGTTGGGTTAGAAGGGCTAACCAAACATGAAAGGAAAGAGAAAAGAGAGAACAAGGAATATAAGGAAAGAAAAGGGAAAACAAGCTATAAAGCTCCATCGTAGATTTCTTGTTAACACACCATACAAAAGGATTTTCGTTGCATAGACAATGCCAATGCTTACAACAAAGATCATCATCGAAGAACGAGATTCATTGCACGTGTTATTAAAAGATGATAGGTTTGTTAACGTATTAGCGCGACATGCATGTATAAAAAAAATCATTTTTTTATTTTTAATTTAATTTATGGTTTTTCAATAACTTTTTAATTTAATTTATAGCTAGGTTCAATCAAGGTTAATAGAACAACGACAACATTGACCTAAATAAACCTACCAAAAAAGATGAGGGAAAAAGAAAAAAATGAAACAAAAAATAAAAAAATAAAGACAATCAATCTAAAATTGATAGGCACTTACTTGTTCATTGCCATATTAACCATGACACGAGGTTCAAAGTATGCCTAGTTTATTAATATCATTCTAGATTCTTCATTTTATAAGTTATTAATATTATCATATATCTAAATTTTCATCTTACAAGTTATTGCCACCACATCTACTTAAAAATTTTATTTCACAAATTAATAAGATAAATATCTATTCAATTAACTCATACCAATAAATTAATTTAACTCATACCAATAAATTAATTTTGCAATCATTCACAGTAAAGTAAATATTTTACATGAATATCTTTATAAGTAGGTTTGCGATCTCAAGACTTACAATGTAAATATGTTAGATATATAAATACTCAAGAATCATAAAGGTATTGACACAATATATCCACACACATTCTCTTACATTTTTATTTCTTTTTTTTATATACATTATTTTCCTTGAACACTTTGCTAATCAAGGCATTAAAGAGTCTTTTATATTGTACAAGGGACTGGTTTTGTAGATTATTAATTCAATCTTAACTCAAAAAAATAATAAACTCAATCTCATTAAACAATTATTAAAAGACCAAGTTCATTTGAAGTTTTTTCTATTAGTTCAATCCAAAATAAGAATCATTAAAAATAACTCCTCATCAACCTCATGATTACAAAAACTGAATCTTCAAACCTTTCTTCTATATAGCTGTTAAGATGAAAACAAATATATAATATGTAGTCAAGTTTGAATTTAAAACTCAAAATAAATAAAATAATTATCATTAAATTATAAAAATAAATTTTATAATTTTAATATAAAAACTTAAAACAATAAAGATCAAATATGGAAAAAAAATTCAAGAACCAATTTGAAGTTTTCCTCGCCTTTTGAATGGTAAAAATAAATAAATAAATTGTGTTTTATGTTCATTTTGATCCTTGCTCTTACAATATTTTTAACTATAATCTAAATTTTTATTTTGTAATATTGATATTTAATTTAATGTTAAAATATTTTATGACACATTAGATACACTAGATTAACACATCATATATATTAGAGCATGCAAATCAAAATAATTTTTAAAATATGGAACAATGAAGATATAATTTTGAAGGAAGAAATTGAAAATAATTTAAGTTCAATGAGTGTAGTGTAAAAAATAAAAATTTTAAATACCTAAAAGTGAAAAATTAACTATAAACAATTAAACAATGGTCTGAACAATAAATTGAACGAGAGTAAAGAATGCAGTGAAACTTATATTACATCATTTGACATAACTTATAAAAAAATAAAAATTTTCCTTTGAATTATAATATAAAAGTCTCATTTCATAAATAACTTATAATAAAATTTATTTAAATTAGAAGTTTGGTTAATGAAAATTATTCAAAATATTTTTTTAAGCAAGATGGTACCATATAGAATCCACAAATCAAAAGTTATTTTTTAAAAACAAAATTCTGATCTAATTTAATAAAAAAAATTCTTCAGGTCAATCAAAAGTTATTTATATATAAAAAAACCTTTGTAACTTTTCTTGGAGTTTAAAAAAATTAAAATTAAATTAATTTATAACAATCATACAAAAAATACCATAATTTTATTTCTAATATCATTATGAATAGTTCTCCGTTGTAACTATATTTCAAGATAATTGGGATTGTATATTATTCAAGATGGAGAAATTTTGAGAATATACTTAAATAATTAAACATTTAATAGTGAAAAAATAAAATATTTATTCACAGGTTAATATTTAATAAAAATGCTAAAAAATTAAAATTGAAAAAGCGAGCTCACACCTTAATTTTTGAAAGTGAATGTCAAATTGGAATTTTTAGAAAAATATTAGGTGAAATGTATAACAACAAAGTTGTGGTAGGTGAAATGTATAATAACAAAATTTACAGGGATGAAAATATAATTTACCCACTTTTCTGAATAAAAATGATGGTATGAATAAAATTCAAGCCGGACGTGGCAGCTTGGAGACGCGCCAGCAGAGAAAGCGCGAAACTTCTAAAATAATTTTATTTTATGAACCTCTCATAAACATTCCACAAAAATATAACAGGCCAGTCCTATAGATGGCATTTGTGCTCTTTTAGCGTTGAAGAAATCCGATCAAGCAAGCTCCAAGCAATGGCGAGTTCTCGTGTTCTAAATCTTACTAGAGCTCATCGATTGGCCCTTTTATCTTCACGAAGATGGTTATCTTCATCCGCCTTGGTTGAGGTCAATCCCGGGGAGGTCGGCATGATCTCTGGCATTCCGGAGCAACACCTTCGTAGAAGGGTGAGTTTATGTTTTGTTTACTATTTTTCTCTCCTTGTGTATTTGGATTATTTGTTTTTCATTGACATTTGTACTTCTGATTTATTTGTTTGTTGGCTGTGGAGAATACATAAAGAAAACAATCGAATTCATGTAGAGGGAAAAAAAAAACTACTCAATGAATCGAATTCATGAATCTCTGCTATTGGGAACTTGCAATCGGAAGAAAGGAAGACGATTATAGCTGTTGATATCAGTGGTGTTGGCAGCTCTGTGAGTTAATATTCAATACGATGCGGTTTATCCAAGATAGCTAAATTCAAGTGACGTGTCGTTTAACATAGCGGATTGGTTGGCATCGGCGTGTCTGCGGTTCCAAGTTCATGGCGATACTGAGCAGTGGACGACTTGTTTTCTTCTCTAAACCCTCTTCCTTACAAATACAATATAGAAGAAGAGACTGTTTTGTCAAACAGAATTTCTTCTCAGCTTCCGCAAGAAGTTGAATCACTAAACCCTAATTAGCTCCTAGTTAACAATCGCAAAGAGGAACTTAAATTTTTAAGAATTTTAGATGAATGAAGTGAATAAACAATGACTATCACTATAGCTACGTGCTTGTATTTTTTTTTTCATTGTTGAAATTGGGTTTCCCTTCTTCTTGACCCTCATAGAATTTGAGCTCATTGGCTTGCTATGGGGTTGATGAATTTCAGGTAATAATCTATTCACCTGCTCGAACGGCAACGCAACAGGGCTCAGGGAAAGTTGGCAGATGGAAAATTAATTTCCTGTCTACACAAAAGTATGCATACCTTGTCAATTACTCAGTTTCATGCTTTACATATATTTCTTCTACTAAATAAATTATAGGGATGAAGTTCTTGGATTCTGACTTCATTTGATCTCTTTTAGTCCCTCCTATAAAGATCCGTTTGAGATGCGTCGTGGTGAATTCTTTTCACCGACACCCCATATTTTTAGCTGTAAATTTGACAATTCTAGGATGCGAGTAAATTATCTTTAAGTATTTTCTCGATGTATTGGAAGACATTTTACCCGTGTAATTAATGATTTGTTTGCGGCCAATTATTGTAAGCATCATACGGTATATGCATCGTATAATATTAACTAGTTATCATACTTTATCCAGGTGGGAAAATCCTTTGATGGGCTGGACTTCTACGGGAGATCCATATGCCAATGTAGGTGAGGCAGGGCTCAGTTTTGACAGTGAAGAAGCTGCAAAGGAATTTGCTGAGAAATATGGTTGGGAATATGAGGTAATTTCCTCCTTAGCCTGTACTTCTGCTGCGCATTTATAATTTTTCTAATTTTTTCATTGTGCATTCACAATTAGTAATTTCTTTCTGTATGGAGGTTCCTAATAAATATGTTAAAATCACAATGGTACCGCATTTTACATTATCTTGATTCCTATATGATTATTGTATCTCAACGACAATGTTTTCAGTTTATCGATTCCATTCGGCCTATCTCTGAAACATTTGAATCATGTGCAGGTCAAGAAACGTCACACCCCTCTTCTAAAGGTTTGTATCCCCCATTTCCGTATTCCCTAGGATGAATAGTTCCTTTCTATAGAAAACCAGGGTGGTTTCGGTATCTTTCTGCTAAATATTTTCCTATTAATGTAAATTTTAAGACCCCTCTACTGAGAAATCTTAACTTAGTCGTATAATTTATCAAAGGATGGAGAGGGATATTTCACAGCAGCCATTGAACTTGCTTTGAAAGTTGCATGTGATATATTATCACTGCCCGGTTTTATCCTTTACATTCCCCCCTGCTCTTATTTTCTACAATCTATATGGATAACACCTCAATTCCTAAACACAATAAATACTAAAAAATAAAGGCTATCATACAGCCTCCAGAGCTGTTGGATATATATAAATATCAACCATCCTTTTCTAGACTTGACGACTTGACATCCAGTTGACTTTCTTGCGTGTTATGATATTTAAGAATGATAGTCCAGGATTAACCAGTTGTGAACCCTTTTTCACTATCTCTCCATTTATGATTGTTTTCTTTACCCCATTGCAGCCTAAATCGTACGCTGACAATTTCAAGTGGAAGGGCTCAGCAAATTAAGAGCGAAATTACCACAGTTATTCATACTGGCACTTGAAAAGATGTAAGCATATCCTAATTATTATTATGTCTAATATCTGTGTATATGTATCATATATATTGCTGTCTATGCGAATTAAAACTATCGAACTTTCTGTATGGAAGATACAATACTTATGCTTGTGTTGTAAGTATCTTCTTTTGCTTAGATGAGATTCTGGCAATGATATTTAACCACCACTTGTCCTAGAAGAGACAAACCGAAGGGGAAGAGAAGATCTTATATACACTTTAGACATTCATTGAAGAGCTGACCAAATCTACTTATATTTGACGTCTTATGTGTACATCTTAGTACGCTGTCTAGTAAGCTACCGTATACAAAAAAAACATTCAAGCATTGGTTTTGGACTGAAAATCCTTTCTGCCACGAGTATGGAACCTCCAACTAAAGAGGTAATCCTTGGACGCGCAGGATAATTTGATAACATCACAGAAAGTAACGATCACATTCTTTGTCCCCTTGTTGCACCATTCTATCCTCACCCAGCATGAAAACCCATTTGAAGATTCTGGCACTCTTAAATCAGAAAGGTGAAGCTCCACCTCCCCGCATATCCTCTTGCATGACCTGCCTGCAAAACTTCCATCGCCAGTCATCATCGAGTCAAGCCAGGAACATTCTGGCTGACCCACCATTTCTTTGTAAGCAGAATTTGCTAGCCTCACTTTGTTGTTGGAATCAGATATCACTGTTGGCAAGACCTGAGACTCAACTTCTTCCTCGACTTCCTCTGGCTTCTTTGGAACTCTCACCAGTGGGATGAAGCTTGGGTCTTCACTGATGCAGGCTATACTTATGCTTGAGCCTACCAGTCGAACCGGTTGAGGTGCTATAACATTGTTGGTGGGAGGTACCTGTAATTGTTGCAGGAGATCCTTCTCTTCCGGAAATTCAGCCACGGTGTTTAAATCTATGACCTTGTCTCTATTTGGTTCCAGGCAACTAGGCTCAGGAACTGCTGCTTGGTTTGCAACAACAGTAACTGTTGTAGGACTCTGAAGAAGTGGAAGTGTTACTAGATTTGATGACATGGTAACTGAATTTTCCAAGCCGCTATTGACCCCAACCAGGTTTGGAACAGGAAGCTGGGGAATTCCATGAACAAAACCCTGCAAGGAGAGATGTTTGGCTGGGGATGTTTCATGACTAGGAGAAGAAAGGCCCAGCAAATGGGTTCTTGGCCTTTTGATGTTAGGTGGTGACACGACAGCTCTACCTCTCTTCCTGGTTCTGGTAGGCCTAGCTTGCATTTGTGGCCAAAGGGTCCTTAAGTAAGGAGATTCTCGGATTTTCTGAGACATGGATGAACTCTCATCCATTGAACTCGCAGAACCTTCAGGCCTTGGAGCTATGGGCCTATACCTAGACATAATTTCAGCTGTTTTTGCTGTGTTGGAGCAAGGGCTCAGGGTCTTGATCATGGTGGCTCGTTTCACGTTGTGCTTCACTGACGGTTACCGCGGCTTCTCAAGCGAGAGGAGCCAAGAAGCCTGGGTGATTTAGAAGAAAATGCAGAATGATTTTCTTATTAGCAGAGATGCGTAGAGTTTAGAGGGAGGGGGGTATTCTGTTCGCAGAGGGATTGATGGGTTTTGGGCAGTTTTAAGGGTGGTTTTTGACCAATGAAGCGAAGAGGCAGCATGAATCGAAGAGGCATGGAGGTTGACACTTGGAAATTGGACTGTGGGTACGTGTTTGTGAAGTTCAGAGAAAGGGACATGTGGGATTAGGGTATGTTAGTGGGCTCCATGCATGCTTACACATATCATGGAGAGACCATGGCCGTTGACAACTGAGCACCGAAGTCAGTTTTAGGACTTCTGGGTTTTCCCTCTCGCACACCAATTAGAGCCCTCCTCATTATAACGCGTGTGGAGTTGGCTGCCATGCGTGGATACACCTATCAGGATTGGTCTGGCCATTTTTGTTTTTGGTATCGGTTTTACCAATAAGGCCTCTTATATGGGTCGGTTATTTTTGGCTGCCATACATGTGTCAGCTCATTACAATTTTGTACTGCATGCAAAGGGATGGGTTAAATTCTGATGGCAGTTGAAATAATATTTCTTTATTTTTTAAAATTAAAATTAAAATTTAATTTTAATTTCGAAAAAAAGGCAAATAAAATCACACGTGGCTTTTGAGCAAGAATGTTGCTAAAACGTGTTTGCCCTTGGAAAGTGTGCTCCTTTTCCTATTAACCCCGTAGCCTTCTGTATGCCAGTAGATATTAAAATATATATATATATATATTTATTTTGAATATATATATATATATTAAAAAAATTTATTTTGATAATACTATATTAAAATAATACAAAAATATTAAAAAAATATTTTTTTTAATTTTCAACAAACACGCAGCATAATCAAATAAATTCTTCGTAAAGCTAGTCGTGGCCACTGGGCCCCAATAGCATCCAGCTCCCCAGGTGAGAGAAATGTTAGAAAATGTTTCGAACGAGAAAAATAAATAAATTAGAGAATGATGTCGAGGACCGTTCGCCTGTGCATGGTAGGGGTGTCTGTAGCTGTGCGGAAGTGATGACAACAGACACAACAATAATCAAGAGTTCCTTTTATCAACACTACGATTGTCCAGAAGGATTGGCAGGAAGACATCGTAAGAGGGACTAGGCTTGTCTTCCATGTTAAAATATAGTTTAAACTAGTTTATCGGTCGTGCTCTCTATAGTTTGAAAATATATATATGTATATATCTAAATTATTAAAAAGTTTTGATGTTATTATTATCAAACTATGTATGATGATTTAAACTTGAAAATACTTAGAAAATTTCTATGCAACTATTTTGGCTAGCATGAGTTTTAAAATAAATGATATAAGAATTGTCTCCATCTTGTAATCCAAAAATAAAGATTAATATAATACTAAAAAATAAAATAAAATAAAATTTTCATGTTAAATGGTAGAATTGAAAAAAAATATAAACAAAAAGGGAAAGCTTTTATTATATTATAAAAAAATACAAAATTTATTTATCATTAATTTAATATTGAATGATAAAATTAAATAAAACATCATATTAAAGAATAAAAATAAAAAATAGCCAAAAAATTAAAGAAAATATAATTTTTATATTAACTGATATAATAAAAAATAAAAAACTTAAATGATCAATAAAAAAACTTGTAAATATATTAAAAAAGTCCAAATATAATCCTAAAAGAGAAGCTCAAGTGTTCCACACACCTAAGGAATTTAATTACTTCCATTGAGTTTGAGCCCTATTCGCTTCAACAAATAAGTTACAACATGAATTCATTAACCTAATATTTAAAATAATATATCAAATTGTTTCAATGCTCATATGAATTAATAAAGTATTAAAATCAGAAATATTTATAAAATAAGATTTTTTAGTACTTAATAATAAATAGGTCAAACATCTTTTTAGATAGTTCATTTCTTTAATATTAAGATCAATTTTATTGATGAATACCTTTGAATACTTGCAAAAAATTCTTTGATAAGGTATTTGAGAACCCTCCAATAATAAAATCACCAACTTTGTATAGAAAAAAAGTGATAAATTCACTTAAATAGCTTTAAATTCTAAGATTTAGATTGTTCTTGTGTTAAATTTGTATCTTTTTAATGTAAGAAAAAATTGCCTATTATCTGGTAGTATAAGAAGTATTTATAGTCCTTAATCCTTGTATTTTTTCTTGACTAGATAAGCTGAAAAATAATTTCACCATGACAATATTTATAAAAAATAAAAATATTTCTTACACAAGTATCGATAGAAAATAATATCTTTTACATAATTATTATCAAGAAAGGATATTTCTTACATAAAAATTAATAGGAAAGAAAAAAGAAAAGAACTTAGCACATGTTTTTGAACTTAGAAAATAGGTCAAGATACATCATTTAAGGGTTGGGCTCAGGTTGTGTGACTAAGCCTATAAAAAAATATCGGGATGCCCTGTCCATCTCTCTTCACTCGAATCTTTGAAAATGGCCAAAAAATTTTATATTTGTAACTGTTATGAGTTTAATGTCAAATGGAAGAAATTTATAATATATTAATAGTTGTAAATCTTTTTATTAGATTGATAATTAATTTGAATAATAACATTTTATTAAAAAAATAATTGTTGTGATTAGTTTTGGTTTTCCAGCGACTTATCTCTCTAGTGCGTAATAATATAAGCTAGAATTAAAAAAGTTACGACATTATTTGTGTAGTTTAACAACAATTTTGTTTTTATATAGATCATGAATAAAGGAATTAATAAAATATTTTCTTGTGGGATTTTTCTTTAGTATAATCAGGTTTTGAATAATTATATATAATTTATGTGTATATGTTTGATTAGTGGTTAATTGTAATCTAGTGATTTTTTTTTATGGAATAGATGCTGTCGAATGATGTCAATTTTTGTCCCATTTATGTTGTCGCTTGGTTTGCATGAATTTTGTACAACAAATTAATAGCGGAGCTTTGTTTGAGGTTTATTGAAGTCTCGTGCAAGACAATTTAAAATGGTGAGTACATAAATTGGTGAGATAATATTTGAGATTGATTATTTGATTTGGTAAAGCAAAGTAAAGGATGTTCTAACAACTCAAGGACTTGATATTGTTCTTCGAGAGAGCAAACCTGCACAAATCCAAGGCAACGATGGGAACTCAATTTAGGAGAAAACAGTGAGTAAAACTTGATGGACTTTGGTTCTACCTTGAGGTTAAATACAATGTACTAGGCAACTTGAGGTATATGGAAAAGGCTGAAGAGTATTTATACTTACAAGTCATTGACAAATCATGGCTTGTTTTTTAAGTAGGATCTGTATTCCTCGAGAGTGGATGAAGGAGTGCACAACCATGTTTCAAGATTTAGTAGGTTGATGTCATAAATAGTTAATGTCGATATATATTTTGTAAGAATTTAAATTGATTTTTTTTTTACAAAGATCTATTTTAATTATGATAAAACTTGATAAATAATTGTTTTTGAAAACTATCCAACGACACTCCCAAAGAAGAAGAAGAAGAAAGTTCCATCTAGCATAGCTAGTTGCAGAAGATGAGATGTACATTATAGCTTCGGTAGCATTTCATCCAATCACAAGATAGACCATCTTGGCCTTCTTCGGAAGGGCCATGTTTTGCTTGCTAGCAAGTAGCTCACGCCTTCTGTTGTCCTGCTGCTCAGAGCGGATGTCTTGCAGTGTAGAGAGTTGACTATGCAAGCATTGATGCTCTAACCTCAAGATCCTTTCACCCTCCTGGCGACTACTTCTTCACGCGTAGCCGCATCCTCTAAGGCGTTTATATGGGGTTCATAACAGTATTGGGTTTTGTTGCCGTCATCACTCTACTTCCAGTTTTTTCGAGGCCAGACTTTAGGAGCGTAGCCGCATCCTCTAAGTCGTTTATATGGGTTTCATAACAGTATTGGGTTTTGTTGCCGTCATCTTCACTCTACTTCCAGTTTTTTCGAGGCCAGACTTTAGGAGCTTTCCTGCTGCGCTCTTCTTCGGGATGGGCCTGTCAGGTGTGGCACCTATTTTTCATAAGCTGATGCATGACAAGAACCGATCTGAGGCCCTCCAAACCACACGTTTTGAGATCCTGATGGGAATCTTGCATGGAATTTGAAGAATTGATATTCGTACGCCACAAGAATTCCTAAGCGATGGAAGCCAGGCAAGTTCGGCGTTGCCGGGCAGAGTCACCAGCCTTTTCACTTGTTGATGGTTGAGGTGCTTTTATACACGCTATCAAGACGGGCTAATCTACATCAGCTGGCGGGACTCGAATGATTGTTAGAAATTAAGGAGCAAAATGGCTTCAAGTATTATAAGGTTGAAATAATTTGAAAGAAAGCTACTGCTCATTTGTTAGTTAAATTGTAAGTGCTGATCGACATCCTTAAACTAATATTGTCGATATCCTACCGCTTGAGAGCTGATTAGGGGGTACCGAATGAATCCAAAACGTAAAAAGGTACCGAATGAATCCAAAAAGTAAAAAACAACTTCGCTGCTTTCATTGAGAGTCGAACTCAAGACCTCCCGCTTACTAAACGGGTGCTCTAACCAACTGAGCTATGAAAGCTCTCTGCGAAACCTTTATTATAAATATTTTATTATTTGTATTTTTAATAGGCCCCAGCTCAGTACGGCAGTGGTCTGGCCACGTCCATTTTTAAATATATGCGAGCTTTCTTATGCACTCGCAGTTAGAATATGTCCTTTGTGGTAAAAGGAGCATTTCTATTTTTAATTTATTGTGTTCCTCCCGCTCTATATTTCTTAAAGTTTTTATTAATAAACAACGCTACCCTTGTATTTTATTTTGGATGAATCACGGATATATACACATTATTTGAAGTTTAAGAAGCAATATATATATATAAAGTGAGTTTTTAAAGAATTAAACTATTAAATTATTCCTTCAAATAGATATTGTTTAGTGAATAATATGAAGAAACATAATAAATAAATTTCAAAAAGAAAAGAGAGGTTGTGGGACCAAATTTTATTTTTTTCGAATAAAATTAATTTGTCCGTATACATTGAAAAAAATGGTGAAATTTGAATTTAACAGTTACGAAAATGTTTCCTTTAGCCATGTAGTAGGTTAATAAAGTATAAAAATGAATTGATTGTTAAGTAACCATAGAATACCATTTTATACACAAAGTGTATACGACGACAAAGAGTGATTTAAAATCGAATGATCCCATTTCATATTTTGATCAGTCTTTTATTTAGAAACATTGCATCATGAAAGTAAACCCTCTTCTCTTCACTATAAAGATGTCTTATAATATTTAAGATGTTCGCATTTAAAGTATGAAAGTTTTTTTTTTCTATAAATATATTAAAATAATATTATTTTTTTATTTTTAAAATTTTATTTTTAATAACACGTGTCTAAACAATTTAAAAATATTAAAAAAATAAATTTTAATAAAAAAATAAATTCAACCGAGCATAATCAATACTGTCATCATCTTAATATGGAGGAGAAAACTAGATCAAAGACGTTGTTGTGCAGCTGTGGGGATAGAGCTTGAGACCTGCAAATTGAGATCCTGTCTCATTTCAATTGGAAGGAAGGCTTCAAAAGATATCCTGCTTTTTAACGCTTGATGTGGCTGTGACCATAACTCCAATCATGTAAATTCATTGCAACTACCCGAATTAATTAGTTTCTCACCATGTACGGGTAACACTGAGAGTTTATATATATATTAGCACAGGGAAAAAAATAATTAGAACTAAAAGATATTTTAGAAAATAAAGAGCTTGATGAATAGCTGGCAAACCTCATCCAGGACTCATGGGTCGCATTCCTATGCGACTTCCTAAGAAAATGATCAGAGCAGCAAGACTATAATCAGGCTAGCATCCTTGTACGCGTGAGGACATCTTTGACGTACTTCTTGGAGACACATTCTCGTCGAATTCTTAATGCCTCGAGATCCTAATTGATACCTTACAGATCAACCGCTGAACAATACACACGAATGACTATGATTATAAGTGTGCACCGCAGCATTGATTAGGATATGCAAGCGTTTGGAGATTTCCGGTGGAATTTGTGGACTTCGAATTCTTATTTTCTCTCCAATCATTTAGAGGGCAGTAGATAGATAAAATGTGACAAAGTAAAATGATCGGAGGACTTTATTATTAGCATGTACAGGGGACGACTTTCTTGTACCAATGGTTTAAATTTTCAGTGAAGGACAAAAAGTATTAATGGATGGAGACTTACTTGGGTTCGTTTGGAGGGAGAGTCTGAATGTGAAAAATGGTGGTGTTTCCACGACACCATAATGTGTAGCAAGTTTTGACCGTGCCGTTGTTGGGGACCATCTTGACAAATCTCAAGCCGCAACCGGAAGCCCATGCTTCAATGGTTTCATATATCAGAGGAATCTACAGTGAGATACTGTCGTGTAAGCAAGATTTCAGGCATTATAATTGAAGCCTATCAAATATCTTAAGGTCTATATATATATATATATATATAAAGCTCAATTCATTTGCTCAATAAAATTAGTCGAAACAATTATGACTTTTTTTTTTTTGGTTAATTGGGTAATTTTTAGTCATTTTCCTCTAATTAGATTTAAGACATCATAAAAAGAACACGGTGATGCCATTTTTTATTCTCTTACATTTTATTATTTATAGCACTGTTCAATTTTGTCCTTAAAGTTTTGTTATGGCTGTCCTAATTTTCTATCATTTCTCTTCGGACTGCATGTTACCGTATGTCTAAGGTATCTAGGTTGTTCCAGGATTAAATGAAATATCAATTTTGTATAAGAAGATTTTTAGTGATTATGAATTAAAAGAACAATGATTTAAATTGATATTGATTAAATCAATAGACTTCTCTCTTTCATGGTAAATTGTTCGGGGGCGTGTAAATATACAAAAGAACAATTTTTTACTATTTTATGTCTGGTCCCTTTTATTTTTAGATTTTTCATTTAGGTTTAAGATTTTACATTTTTTTTAAAGTTTCAGTTCCTACATCTTCAAAGAAAAAAGGGAAAGTTGCTGAAATTTTTTAGGGGAGAGAAAGCTTCCAGAAGGCTTAGATTTCAACAACCAATAATTTTGTTTTTAGTATTTATGGATTTTATTTTGATAGACCAGCTTAACAGAGTTAGTTTTCATCTTCAATAATGTAAAAAAAATTGCATTTAAATTTGAGAAGCTTTTTTATATTTGATTTTATTTTGATTTTTTAGATTGATTATAATGTATTTTGTTATTAGAAATAGCATTGTAGAAGTTCACGTGATGTTTTTTTTGTTATTTTTTTTATGTTTTCAAGTTAATAATTTATTGAAATTTAGAATTTTTTTATTTAAAAATTTAAATTCTAATTATTATTTTTTTATAATGCAGGCACATTCTTTTCTTATATTAAAATTCAACTTGAAATCTTACCGAGCATTTACACATTTCTAGTTCATAACTAGATTTGTAGTGTTTGTTTTCCATAATTTCTTAATAAATATCAAATTCAAAATAATAACATGAAAAATATATGCACTTGTCATCCTAATTCATCATTAAAAAGGTTCAAGATAAAAATAATTTCAAAAAATATAGCTTAATTAATCAAATCTTACTACTAGTAAACTTAAAAATTACTAAAAAAATTTATAATTATTAATTTTAAGAATTATAAAATTAATTAAAACATACATACATACATATATATATATATATATATATATATATGTATATCCTGGATGAACGAGAGAGGTCCCGTTAAGTTTCATGATGAACGAAATACACGTCGACTGTGACTCGACAGAGTGTAGCTGTGCAACCAGATTTGAAGCTCATCTCAATTATTGTTGGTGTAAAAAGGAGAGAGCCTTGGTTCTTCTCAATAGTAAAAAATAACTACTAAATCAAAATGAAAAACAGGAAATATTTTAAACCGACGGAGTCCATAGACATGAATTACGGATCATGCCCTGGCAAAGGGCCACAAACCAGCAAAGGGCATGTGCACCTTAGGGCGTGGGACAATTTTGAATCAGACGAAGATCTTAGCTTGGCCCCATGATCGATCTTTTCAACTAGTCACATTTCCCGATCATTGTATCAAAAATCAGCCTTTGATGTATTATTTAAAGGTCACTGATTTTGTTACCTGTAATTAATAATTAAGCACCTCCTGCAGGTAATTTTCTTCAGAAAAAAAATATTACAGGCGTCGGTCTTGACCTTTGGGTAAAGGATTGGTTGATACAATGGATCTCGAGGATTTTTTACTCATGGTTTGATCCATTTATACACTAAGGTTTATATAATATTTTTTTTCATCCATTTCATGGCCGCTTCAAGGTAAATCCCTAGTAAAAACCGTAATAAGGTCGATTTGGGAGAAAATTTAGACCCCGAAACTAAGTCCATCATGTGATTCCAAAAAAAAATCTCAACGGAAATGCAAATTAGAAGGCTATTTTCTATATATATATCGTACGAATTAGTTTAGACATAATTTAGTGGTGCCGAAAAAGAATAGCAAAATTATTGGTAAGGCCCCATAAACGGCTAAACTTGAACGTACCAGGGGGGATTTTCTACCTGAAAACGAGATATAGTTTTTTGTCACTAAGCAAACGACATATACTTGGTGGAACCATAGAAAGCTAGGCTGCATCATTCGCTGTTGTTCCATCTCTACACGGACCAATTCATCATTGATTTCATGCAAGAATTCACGTGGAAGCTTGAAAAGGGGAGGGTTTTAGATACTTCACATCAACAAATCAAATAGAATTAGAGTTTTGGGATTAATGTTTCTCTAGTGAAAGAACAAATCTTGTGGCCAAGAACAAGGTCGGCCAAGCCTTCTAATTAACTAGAGAAGTGAACAATAAAAAGGGAAACTCTTAGCTTTTGTTTTGGTATTGGGTTTTAGAAGAAGGTTAGGTAAAAAAATTAAAATTAATTTTTTTATTTGAACTATTTTGATATATTTATATTAAAAATATTTTTTAAAAAATTAAAAAAATATATTTTTAATATATATTTTTAACTATAAAATACTTTAAAAAATAATTATTATTTTATCTAGTTTGATGATAATTCAGCAAGTAATTATTTTAAAATCAGTATATTAAAACGATTTTAAATATATATAAAAAAAAAATTAGTAAAAAAAAGTTCTCCAAAGCAACATGGACTACTACCAAACGTGCAGACAAGGGGAAAGAATCTCATTTGTTGTGTACACTCATGCAATTGTATGCATTAATAATATTTATGTTCAAATTGGATAAAGAAGCTATAGTAATTAGACACTTGAGTCATTAGTTAGAGACACAGCGAGCCAGTCAGAACACATATAACCCCGCACCGTTCGCTAGTGTTGAATTTGAATACCAGGTGTCACGCGCCAAATGCATCCCATATAATTTATTTATTTTTTTGATAATTGTATCCCAATATCATAGAAAAAGTCTATCTTAATATAAAATAAAAAATTATTTTTTAAAATAACATCATTTTAACTAAATTTATTTTAAAAAAAAAAATCACTAGGATTTTTACCTTGACTGAGTTTTTATTCAAGCCAGATTAATAAAATCTTTTCAAAATCAGTCAGCTTTTAAAATGAACCCTCCAAATTAGTCTAGAATTTATAACTTAGTTATTATATTATTATTAAATTTAATATTAGAAAGTATCTAATTATTTTTAAAAATATATAAATTTGACATTATTATATATTAAAAATAAAATAAATTTTTTATATTTGATTTTGCCTTCTCCGATATCAATCAAATGAAATAAGAAGAAAATCAATTTATTTTGTACAACACTAACACATAAAATTTTATTTTTATTTCATATTATATCTTATCTTTTTTATTTTAATTATATTTTTTTATCCCAAAATAATAACTAACTGTTAGTTTTAACATTCGAGCTTATACTGATTTTCTTACTAGAAAGAGATTGGACACTATCCCTTTCTATTATTTAAGGACATGTTGGTCAAATTACTTTCAAATTATCAAACAAATAAAAAGAAAAGGAAAGGAAAATGGTACTCAGATAATACCTAATTATTGACCCCATTCAAGGTCCCCATGGGTTCACTAGTAGAGTAAGCTGGACATTTATCGTTTCCCTTGTCACAAATGCTTACCAGTTGGTGCAGTCTCCTACATGCTGGCAATTCTGGTTGCTTCACACACAGATAAAACAAGATGGGTGCGAAAGGATAGAGCAAAAGACAAAAAAATAGTCTATGATTTGAATGTGATTCATTTAGTTTTTCATAGCTCTATTCCACTACCGTCAAGAGCGGAATTGCGTTTTCATTCTTATTCTCTCTATCACTGTAACTGTAATTAGTAATAAGTAGCCTTTGTAAGAAAGCCATTTGAGGTTGGCTTCAAAAAGAGAAGACTGGAGATGAATGTATCAGCTTCTGAATATAGTGGTGGTGGCAGTGAATCTGGTTGGACATCATACCTGAACCAATCGTCTAATTCAAAACATCAATATCAGGGTTTCGGTGGTTTTGTTGATGGAGATTATGCAAGAGTAGAGGAAGACCAAGAGGAGGATTTGTCTATGGTTTCTGATGCATCCTCTGGGCCTCCTCAGTATTGTAAAGCTGATGAATACGGCTGTGATGAATTGGCCAAGAAGAGCAAAAGCAAAAAGAAGAGCAAAGAATATGGTAGAAGCAAACAGCCTTCATATCTTGACGACACTGCTAGCTCTCCTGCGTTGGGCAAGGCAAGTTGTTCAAAAGAAATGATATAATCTTCATCTTCCATATATTGGTGGAAAAACATTTTTATATATTGAAAAAATGGCTACTGGAAATATATGCAGAAAGTGAACAATGAAGGCACAACAGAACATGTCCTGGAATTCTCCCAAGGTTTCTCTGCAACACATTTTAAGGTATTTGTCAGCGTTAGGCATTTTTTTCCAGATTTTTTCCGCATTTCTTCTTATCGATCTCTCCACCTCTGGATAAATCTGAATGTGACTAGGAGCGAATCTGCATAGAGCAAAAGGAGGCCGCTAACCCCCTTAGTTTTTTCCTGCACATATCGTTTGCCCGTATGCTTTTTCATGTGTTATGGATATATCAACACATATACAAGTTCTACGGATTATTACACCATATTGTAACTTTTTATCTATAGTGTATTTCGATCCAGCCAATCACTGCAATTAAATAAAAATATAATTTTCTATTAAGTCAATTTACTTTTATTAATAAACATTTCTAAATTGACCACTAAATATGACCAAATGCCATTTCAGGGGAAATCCTCACTCAAGAAGCACCCTGGATTCTTTCAATCCTCCCATTCTGAAAAGGCAGCTTCAAAAGAACCAGGTTAGACTTTGTTCGGTGTCTGGTTGGTAATCTTTAATCTAAAACTATAAGCATTAAGGATTCATTAGTACTTCTATTGTCTGAAATTTGTGATGATTGCAGGTGATTGTCAGGCAAGAAAATGGAAGTGACAAATTGTAATGATTAGCATCCTTTGTCTCTGCCACTGCAGTTGCTCTAGACTCTGGAGAGAGAAATGGAAGGAGTGTAAAAGGGGAGGAAAAGGTCATTGGATCTCAAATAGATTTTGTTCATTTGTTTTTATTTTTGTTTTTTCCAGTTCTAATCCTTTTTTATTTCTTCTTGTCAAAGCAGTGGGAAACAACATGCGTACATTAAAAAAAAATAAACTAGTTATCTGCTTTAAGACACCCTTTTTTTTCTTCTTCTTTTGTCACCATTGCGGCGATCACACAAGGAAACTAGTAGGTCTCCTGTGCAGTCTTGCCTTCTCTACTTTAACTGGTGCTGAATCAAATTTATCAACTTGCTCGGAGTAATATAAGATAAAAAATAGCAGAAAGCAATATGTCTAATTTGGAGGCTCAAGCTTTAGTTGTTGTCAATATCTATCCTGAGCAATTGTCCAGAAATCTCGAGAATAAAAAGTTCCCTAATTTATACCAGAACTTCGGGTTATTTTGTAAGGATAAAAAACAGATTTTTCATTATCCTATTTTGACTAGATTATAAATTCTTTATATATAACTTTTACACCTATATCTATCATGAACAGTGCTTTGCCCAATATTTAGAGTTCAACATACTCTAAATCTTAATTATAATTTAATTTAAAATCTACATTACATGTCATAAAGACCGCGTTAAAAATATTTTCCAACAAGGTATCCATTTGCAACCTTCCCAACCACCCATATAAGATTGAGGAGAAAGGGCCTTGACCAAGCATAATAAGTGCCCTATTTTTTCCCTCTTCTGTAACTGCTAGCCTGCATTAAAATTAGGTAAGAGTTGGTAAAATCTGGCAATTGATGCCCCTCAGGACTCGAGCCAGACAATTTTTCCCGATGGAAGGAACCAAAAGGTAAGCCACGATTTCCACAAAAAAAGGACCAAAAGAAGAGCACCCCACCACCCCGGATAGCAACCTGCTAAGATTGTGATCCATACATAATATTGGTTGCAATTATTGAATTTTTTTTTTATTTTTTTGTGGTTTCCTTCTAAACCTCTACTAAGGGGCTCCAATCCTCAGAATTAGCAACTCATGTCTCGGAAAAAGACTCGGAATTAGGAAAAGGACAAAACCCTCACTGGTGTCCTGTCAAACCTCCTATAATGTAGTTTCTACTTCATAAAAAATAAGTTGGCATCATACTAGCAGAGGACCATGTATCGGGATTAATGCCATACCAACTATAGTTTTATTGTATGGTCAAATAACTGAAGAAATAAGGATAGATAATTGGAGACAGATACCAATATTTTAGCTTGATAGATAATTATCCTCAGCAGTCAGATCCTGTTGCCGCAGGTAACTGTGATGGAGAAGAAATAAGAAAGAGTACAGGGAGCTTTCAGATGGAATTTAGACCCTACAATCACCATAGAAGCATACAAGCTATTGTGATAAATCAACAGATGTTGGCCAGGCAACTTCTTGGACGCACTTGTCAAGCTCTCATGAAAATTAAAATCAAAAGAAAATATCAAAATCTCCAGCAACTGAAAAGCAAACCCAGAGCATCCTTTTGAAGTGGTGAACCTGGTTCTTCTTGATATGGAGAAATGAAAGAGCCTTCGACTTCAAATCCTTCACTAAATCATCACACACTGTTCATCCAGTATGCTACTGAGATCAGAGGTGCTTATAAAAAAGAACTAGCATTTACAATTTGTCTCTCAAGGAACTCTATATATTTTTTAGTTCTCCACCCAAAGAAGATTGGGTTAAATTAAACATCGACATCGATGGTGCCATCATGGGTAACCCGGGGCTTCTTGGAGCGGGTGGTTAGATTTGAGATTGCATGGGGCGTTTTGTGGTGGCTTCACAACAAGAAGGGGTGTTGTAACGCCATCCAAGCTAAGTTCAGAGCGTTCAAAATAGGGCTAGATATGGTTTGGAAGAGGTTGGGTTAAATTAAATACTGGTGAGAAGAGATGGTGCGGTTAGAAAAGGAAAAATGAAAGAAATAGGCGGAGGTTTTGTAAACAATAGGTTGGTGCTGTAATGTGAATTTTTGAAATATTATTTTTAATGTTAATTTCTAGGAGAATTACGTAGCAAATCAAATGGCCTTCGCTCTTTTCTTTTCTTTTATTATTTTTTAACAATTTATTTTTATTTAGAATTCAAATCAATATCCTTAACAAAAGTTCCACACAAGCTATATGTTCTTTTAAAAAAAAAAATATTTATGATGCCCCTCTACAATATAGTTTTTTATACCTGAATTAAGAGAATAAATAACTAGTTATTTGATCTATACTTTACCATGAGCAGAATATTTTTTTTTTTAAAAATAAATATATAAGTTTTTTCAATATATTTTTTACTTAAAAAATATAAAGTATAACTCAAAAAATTTATACACATATCTAATTAAATAAATTAAGAATTATATGGGTCAACAAATAAAACAAAAACATCAACTCTAACTAAATATGTATCTTGCAAAATCAAAAGGCCACAATCTATTTACCTGATTATATTCAATAACTCTATTTAATAAAATTATATTTTTACTTAATCAAATGATAATAAAAATAAACATATAAAATTCATTAAATAAAATCAAATGAAAAAAATATATTGTAAAGCTGCACTTATTAGAAGTACTATTCAAAAATAAATATTTTTTGTTTTTAAAAATAAATATCAATTATATAAAACATAAAAAAAATTATAGATGAATTAGAAAAATTTATTCAAAAATTAAATACATACAAAATACTTAAAAAACAACCACTATTTAAAAAATACCAAATACAAAAAAAAAAAAAAACCAAGACATGGTACTAATTTAAATATAAATTAAAAACTTATTTACAAAACAAATGCACGACTTTTTTCTAAAAATCAGAATTACCAAACAAAAACACTAGCTAAAAAATCATGAATAAATATTATTTTATTTAAAAATATATTTTTTAACATATTTTTTTATTAAAAAACCTCAAAAAACATTAAAGAACCAATAGAAATAGCTGAAGTTATTTGTTACAGCTGCGTAAGCTTTAGCATTCAAGCAAGGACTTAAATACTGAATATTTTTGAAGTCATCCAATGGAAAAAACTGAAGTTAAAAGGAGGCTGATGCAATTTGACCTCCCCGAAGAATTTGTGGAAATTTGCTAAAGTTACCTCCTTTACAATATAACCAGTCTTCCCAATTTTCATTTTACAATTGCCTGATCGATTTGACACGCTCTGCCTATCTACTCACAAAGCTATTATAGGGCAACACAGGAATAAATTAGAAGGTTCAACACGTGGGGGTTGTGAGGAGCTCTACTGCAGAAAGGAGGGAGAAGAAAGGAAAAGAAGAGGGGGAAGAAAGGAAAAGAAGAGGGAGAAAATGTGAGATTTTTTTTTTCTTTACCATGCGTTATAATAATGAGGTAACTAGCGACCTCTAATTTATTATCATGCAGGGACTTCCACCGGAGTTTAGAGTGAGAAAAGAAAAGAAACTGACTATTATTTTACTGAAGGCCAAGCTGCCGCATACCCCCGCAACCGCTACTAGAAATAGGATGCTTTATTACAGGGTATTTGTTTTTGCATTTTAAAAATATTAAAAAAAATTAAAATTTTTGTATTTACTTTAAATTAATATATTTTTAAATTATTTTAATATACTAATATCAAAAATAATTTTAAAAAAATACAAAAACATCATTAATATATATTTATTTTAATATAAAAAATTATTTCAAAACCAATCGCAATCATACTCCCTCCCAAGCAAACACTGCTTCCAAACAAACACTGCTAAAGGTCTCTGACTCCTACATGCAATAACAACGAGGTCCCATGTTAGCAGACTAAACCAGAATAACGAAACAGCAAGCAGACAATCCATAAAACAACTACGCAGGCAGACTCGATAAGCTAAGTCCAATTCTCCATTTCATTTTGAGCAAGATTTACATCTTTGATTCTTCAGAGCAGACTGCTGCGGTCCACCATTCAATAAAAAATCACTACTGAATTGAATCTATAAACTGACACATCAAACACGTATTGGACAAGGCTAAAATATGGTTAAGACAAAATTGCTATTTTAACTTGTTAACAGCAATTATTTTAGGAAATACAATGCACAGCATGCCTTGGAAACCCATAATCCCCACCCCACTCACCAGTAAGATAACAAAATTGTGATGTCAATAATATGGATCGAATTGCCATATCTTCCTTCCCTATTATGCCTGTAAAGAACCCTTGACTTAGCAGTTATGTCCCAAATATATGTCTGTGGACAGGTTGGGCATCAAAAGTTTTAACCACATCCATCCATGGTCTGTCCAGGATCAAGATAGAATTTTCAGAAAGGTGGCTAATAAATAAAACAGGATCTCTGAAAGCAAAAAATTCAAAATTTTTTCTATGTTTAGACTCTGGTTGATATTCCTTCAATTTACGTTTCAGTCCCCCATTCAAGGTAGTAGCCTGTAACTTCTTCGGTGAAGAATGCTGACTGTTTACCAAATCACCATCTTCCTCTCGATCAACTGGCATCCCAAAGTCAATTAAGCACATTGCCCTACATCAGACAAAATCTCAAACATTATATTTAACATTGAAATAGATAGCAAAGAATGCTGCCATATACGCTTCTAAAGACCATCCAAGGATAGAAGTTTAATCAATCACGAGTTCCAAGCCGGCTGTTTTACCCCTTAAACACACTCAAATCCATTAGCCCTAATTACATACTAGATGGGAACCGCCACCATGTTAATTCATTCCCTACATTACATCCTGTTTATATCCCAAGATGGGGAATGAACATGGACCAAAAAGGAGGGGGGGTCATAAATGCTTTCTCTCTAGCATTCTTTTAACAAACTTCAGAAATTTTCTAAGACACCAGTGTTTCATAAATAGTTGAGATTTACCCCTCTCAAATATAATGTTTGGAAAACCTTCCCTAGAAAACCAAGTATTGGAATGAATAGATGAGAATGAAGCCCATTCAATCCTAAAAATATAAAAGGGGAACTACAGATGGACAAATTTACATGCTATAAATGATAACAAATAAGAAGATAGAAGCAGCACCTGGCACTGTAAATGATAACAGACGGAGGACTTGACAGAGGCAGAAAAGAGAGCCCAATGACCTCCCCGGGAAATTCTTGGTATCTCTTTGGTAGAACAAATGAATGCTGCATTGACCATTGTCCTAGCTGTTTTGCCTCCACATCGAATGCACAGACTTGATTTGATGAGGTTGTGATTACAAGCACGTTGTTATTTTGAGGGGGGAAACCACCAGCTGTTACAGAGGCACCATCCAATCTAGCTATGAACCAGTGCTGCCTGTTTTACAGGAGCAAAATATAGTTAGTCCTGTGGAAGAAAACTAGTAGACTTGTAATCTACAAGGCATGAGACTCGTCAGGTGACTTAAATCCAATTAGAACAGCCAATCAAACAAATTAGGTTCCTTGACCATCAGAAACCATGGACCACATTCTAAACAGATTTCTTGAACATCAAGGGTCTCAAATAATTATAAGTAACAATGAGTGGCTCATACTTGGGCTGTTAAACATGCAGTTAAGAATGGCTCAAGATGCAAATAAAGTAGTATCAAGAAGCTAGATTCCAAACCTTTGGGTCTCCAGGTTAAATACATATGTGTCTCCAAAGCAGTTGATGGCAGCTAACCATTGCCCATCACAACTAGTAAACATTTTTGTTATGGGAGGCTCACTAGGGGGTAATTCCTCACCATATTCCTCACGACGTGGTGTGAAGGTATGTACTAGCTCTGAACTGCCCACATCCACCACCTACAGCAGTAACAAAAGCAAGCGGGAGTATTGAAAAGGCCAATAGCAATATTGGGGGGGGGGGGGGGGGTGTCTTTCAAAAATAATTATTGGTAAATACAATCACAGTAGAATTTTCTTTGCCACCCAACAAAAGCTAGAATTACAGGACCTATTTCATGACACAAAACTAGATTTTTTATGAGGTGACAGACTAAGTAGTATGCCCTGCAATAAAACATTGCACCTAAAGTTTTACACAACCTAATTGAAAATAGGTGTTTGAATGGTTTTATTTAAATCTTGACTCGATGCAGAAGACCTCAGTGAAATTTCCAGTGACATTTTTTAAAGAAAAAAGATCATTGAAAATACTTACATATATCTTTCTATCATGTCCTGCTATCATCAATCGAGATGAATCCACACTGAAAACCATGGAATGTGCATATGGCAAGTTCTGAGGGAGAGGCTTTTTATTAACAGTCCATGCACTTCTTCTGACTTCCTTCTTCAATTCAAAAAGGCAGGGTTTAAAATGGTCTGAGTAAGCAAATAAAACCCCTGCATTAGAAATGGTGCTGCAAATAATTTTCCGAGATCTCTTAGTCTTAATTCGAGCGAGAATATCCGTTGTCGCACAGCCTCTTGATGGGCCAGGACCAGTATCATTCATGGATCCACCTTTTGTTTTAACACAAAGAATATCCAGCCACGAAGATGATTGGACTAGAAGCAAACAATTTTGGTTGAATACGGTATTAAGAGCCAACTGAATTGGCACTCTTTGGGGTGCTGGGCAGATATCATGGGGCGAGAACTTAGTGAATTCCTGAGCAGAATAGGCAAAGAGCTTTGTGTCATCACCAGCAGAGATAAGCATAGGAACTCCCATATGCGCCCATTTATGGTAACTAAACTCGATAGGCTTCTTCTTATGACGAATTCGTTTAACTTTATCATCAGGCAAAGGATCTTCATTCAGAAGCACACAGTTTCAGCAAGTGAGAAACATCAAAATACAGAATCTAAGGCAACAAAAATCATACACAAGTATTTGCAATATACATTACATAAATACATACTAAAGTGCCATGAAAAGTACAGCACAGGGTAAAAGATACCATACACACCTTCTCGACTAATTGGTACTGCCACTGTCAAGGCTCTAACATCATGTGTATGAGCTCTTACATAACCGACATATATCCATTTCTTCAGCATTTCAGAAGATGTGTCGTAAACAGATTCAACTGTCTCACTAGAAAGCTTATAAAGAATAACCTGCAAACAGAAGCATAGAAAACATTAGCCAAACAGTAAACTCCAATCCCAAATGGATAGCAAATGACATTCTTGTCAGGCAAATGCAGAAATGAGTATTGTATGGTGGAATAACATCAGGTTTTCTAGAGGATTGAATTTACTTTTTACATCTCACAATGGACAGATACATATTTAGAAAATTATAGCGAGTTTAAGCTCCACATATGCAAAGTATCTTTACCTGACCATCGGATCCTGCAGAGAACACCCTGTTATGAGAAGGTGCAGCTGCTAGAGCATTCACATCACCCTTGTGAGAAGTGTGTGCCTGCAAAAGTGTCCCATGTTGAGAGTCCCAAAACTGAACAGCACCAGTACTGTCTGCACTAACAAGGGTCCCACATCTGAAATAAGAATCAATTATCAGATGTGCTGAAAAACTACAGCATGACCTAAAGTACACTATACACCTGCTTCCTACACATACTTCGCCACAAAGAACAAACAAACAGGAATGCGTGTGTATCTACCTCAGTGCGAGTAAAGACCATATGCAAAGGTCAGGTCCGCTACCCAAACCACCAAGCCCAGCTGTAATCCTGTATATCTCATTACCCAGCTTAGCATCCCAGCACCTTACAAACCTGCAAGAATGCTGACATGCATAAGATAGCATATACTTGAAAATGAAAATCATTAAAAAAATGCTTTAGAGCAAAAAAGCAACAATATTCCAGAACTGTTAGCTAATGTTATGATTAAATCTGAGGGTTTTGAAGTCAAAATCACTGAGCTACATGTGAATAGCATATTGCAAGGAAAACTCACCCATCGCTAGTGCCTGAATATATTCTACTCGCATCAGGACTCCATGTCACACTTAAAACACGCCCTGCAAACAATCACATGAGCAAATAGTTCTTCACAATTGGGAAAGCAACAACTCAGCAGAGGATTCACAGAGGTGCAGATGTCTCACCACTGACCCTGGGCAATGTTCTATTGTATATTAACTCATCCGAAGCAGGAATAGTGTATATTCGCACACACCCATCATCACAAGCAATTGCCAGACGTGGATCCTCGACAACTATTTGCTCATGTTGTTCATCCGATCCAGAATCATCTTCACTATCGCTACTGTCTTCAGAGGCTTCACCACCTTTGTATCTATTATTTAAATATCCATTTCCAAGATGCTGTGAATTGTGCTCTGTATGAATTTCTGAATCGGTAGATGGTGCCACCGCCATCTGCCAAATTGAGACCCCGGTTGACTCCAACACATTCTGCCAGTGCATTCAACAGCATATGGAAATTTAATCAATTCTCAGTATTGCGTAGCCCAACATTCAGAGAGTATATTTGCGGCTGTAAAAAAATAGGCAGCAGAATATTCCATACAAATTCTTAAAAGTAAACCAAATGCAAGCAATAATTTCACCTTCTGCTTTAAGTGAAAAATATCCCACTCCGAAACTGAACCATCAATGCTAGACGAAAACAATCTACCACAAGGTAACCCTTTCGAGCCAGCATGACACCACACTAGCGACGAAACTCGCGAGTTAGGGTCCCCGTGAATTGTCTGCGCATAAGAATTCGCAAAATGATTAAGAAAAACCTCTGACTACTTAATTAAATTAGTTTCATAAGATAAATAAGAGACTAAAAGTGTTACAATTAAGTACCAGCTGGCAGTGCCAACCGACGGAGCCAGGAGACACGAGCCAAATCTCGAGTGAGCCGTCTTCACGAGCGGCAGCGACCTGAGACTCGTCGGCGCTGGTGGCTAGACATACAACTGGAGACGGCCTCCACTCGATTGAGCTGTTCCTATAAACAGCCCCTAGCATTTCTGCTTGGCTAAAATCAAAGCCAAAAGGAGAAATCGGCGAGATATGTTCCCTAGGGTTTAAGTAGTTAGGGAGTGATGATTTTAGGAGGTGGGGAGGGAGGGAGGGAGAGCGACGTAAGAGAAGGCGATACAGTGCGTGTTAGGTTTCCTATGAGAGTTAAAGCGCGTGATTGATTCCTGTGCATTGTTTATACCTGAACCGGACCCTTGAGGGACCGGTTTATCTGGCGAAGGACAGTGTTTCTAGGGTTTCTACGGCTGGGCCGAGGCCTCTCTCTATGAAAGAGAATTTGAACTCGAAACTCCACGGTTGACCTTGCTTGGGCCTTTAAGGTGTGCTTCCAATTAAAAGTTATCAATTTAGGGGCCAATGTCAACTCTGCTGGTATTTTACATTTAAAGAATATGTTAGGCTTTAATTGTCTGCTTAGGCTAGTGTTCACTAGCCTCCGTATGCGCATTGTCATGGGACAGACTATTTTAAAAAAAAAAAAAACAAAATCATGTTCGGGTTTAAAAAAAATATAAAAACCTATTTTGGACAATTATATAATCAAGTTAAGCTAATCCGGAATATTTTGTTAAATTTGTGTAACTTAAAATAACCTTTAAAAAAAATAAAAAGAATTATAAAGATTTTTTTTTAAAAAAGCTTATATTAACATTTTAAACTTGTGATCTAGATTATTAACATTAAAATACCCTATCTAGAAAAAATATGAATTATAATTCTTAATCAATCATATATTAAATGATAAAATTAAAAAAAAATTGTATAGAAATATTTTTTAAAAAATAATAATTAAAAAACTAAAGATAGAAATTATATTAAAAATAAATTTTATATTTAATTGAATGATAAAATTTAAAAAGAAAATAATTTAGTAAAGGGACAATACAAATTTAAAAATATGGGACTTAAAATTAACATAAAAAATAAAAAAATGTATTTTAATTAAATGATGAAGTTAAAAAAGATAATGACTTTTACAAAAAGTCCATAGAAAAAATATAAATCAAAACGATAAGGATCAAGTTGAAAAATATAATGCTATGAATTTGAATTAAATGATGAAATTAAAAACCAATAAAACTTTAAAAAAAAACTAAGGCTAAAACTTGGAAATTTAAAAAATAAGGATTAAATTGAAGAATATAATATTTAGTGAGTTGGGATTTAATAATAAAATTAAAAATAAATAAAACTTATGCAAAATGATCAGGATTAAAAATAAAAAATTAAAAAAATAGAGATTCAAGTTAAGATACAAACAATGAAGAGGGTTAAGTTGTAGTTTTAAATGAGGAAAGAGAGAAGAAAATGGGAAACAAAAGGATCATCAAAAGCACGCACACACCAGCAAAAAAAGGACTTGATGACATTCTAAATTGCACAATGAAAAGGTATTATGAACACTAAAAAGCACTACTTAAAAGGTATGAGCACCCTTTACAAGTTACCTAAATGGCATGAACACCCTTTACGTGTTATGTTGCACACATATATTTTTTTTCGTTTTCTTTATATTACTAGATACAAAAGTGTTTATAAACTGAATTTTTAATTAAAAAATATTTAAAACCAAAAATTTCCATTGACCTCGTGCATAAATTTTTTTTATTTTAATATTAATTTTGTTGTTTTATTGTGTATTTTAATTGTCTATTATTTTTTATATCCGGTTAAAATCAAATTACTTCTTAACTTAAGTTGCAATAATGAAATAACATTATGAAAGTATGAAAATATCCTTTGATGTTATATGTTTAAATTATTTGTTTTAAAAAATATTTTAAACAACTTATTATACAATCAAGATAAGAAAACACTTACTTGTTTTTTAAAATGATAAGTCAATCATATAAAAACACTTCAATGTCTTTTAAAAAGAGTGCAAGCTTTTTGGGTGAAGAAAAAAAAATCATTATTATTAAAAAAATAAAATAAAGACGATGTTTGAATCACCTCAGTAATGGAAGTGGTTGAAGATCATGGTTTGGTACTAGTAGTATGTTTTTTCATTCCTTACGCTCTCATCCTCTATTTACATTCCCACGCCCTTAAAAATTTTAAGAGGCACTTTAATTATTAATCCATTCGAGCCTGGTCTATTTTATTCTAGTTAATATAAGATTCCAAGGAATATTTTCAATGATGTTTATAATTTTATACTTAGAATTTTAGTGTATTTTTATAGTCCTTTTCTCTTTTATATTTTTCTTTCATACTTGACTTATTTAATATTTTATTATTATTGTTATTTTAAATGGTAATGATATATAAATATCATGATTGAAAATCATGACAAGTATAAAATATATTATTTTACTATTTTTTTAATCATGTTATTCTGGTGATTTTTTTAATTTATTATATTAATTTAAAAAAATTAAAATGATTGGTCCTTGTCCTCAACTAAGAAAAAAATTAATAATAATTAGTTAAAATAAATGGATTTAGATAACTAATCACACCATTATCAATGATTGATGACGATTTTAAAATTTTTAGACGATCAAGTCTCGTAAATAAAATAATAAATCCGGTCAAGATTCGCTGAGACATGACGATAAACAGTAAGGTTGATTCAATAATAGTAATTGTATTTTAGAAGCAATTACAATTAAGATTTTTAATTAAAAAATAATAAACCATGGAAAATCAAGGATGAGTACACTAAAAAAACTATAAATAAAGCATATGAAACTAAATAAAAAGACACAAAGATAAAACATAAAATTTATAATAATAAATAAATTTAATTGAATTTCACGTATTGAAGCAGAACAGAGAATTTAGCAGACTTCTTCCTTATCTATAAATTATTTAATTGTTTAAGCATGACAAGTTAGAAATATAAATGATGATATAATAATAATAATTAATCCAAATTTCAAATGCCTAAATAACGTAATTCTCCAAGCAAAAATCACAATCCACAAAGCATGCTCCTATGCCGTAATCATCAAAATTACCTCGGGCTCCTCGCGTCCCCGTCCCGCCACATTGCAGACTCCAGAAGCTGCTACTATCAAAAGGATCACTGCTACTGCTACCAACACCGTCAACATCTCTCATTTATCACCTCGGAAAATACAAAAAACATTGTGCGACTGATCGGAGGCCGAGAAGTTGAAGTCGACGGAGTTATCATATGGGTGTAGAGAAAGGGACTCGCGATTCAGACAGTGAACACGAGGAAGACCTCGATGAAGAACCAGGGGAGGTGATCGAATCAGCTCCTCCTCTCAAGGTTGGCGAAGAGAGAGAGCTTGGTAATTCTGGTATAAGGAAGAAACTCCTCAAGCGTGGCCTTGGCTGGGAAACCCCAGAATTCAATGATGAAGTCACCGGTACTAATTTATTGTTTACTACAGCATTTGCTTGTTTTAGTGACACCAGTGTGGTTTTTTGTGATGAATTTTGAGAGAAATTGCTGATCTAAATGCAGTTCATTACGTGGGCACATTACCTGATGGTACTAAGTTTGATTCCACAAGAGATAGGGATTCATCTGTGATTATGAAACTTGGTCAAGGTAAGTCCCTTTTAAGAAAAAAAGTTTTTTTTTCCCTGCACGGAGTTGCTTAATCTGTGTTTTTAGATTGATTGATTGATTCTTATGTTTGTGGGTCTAATAGGGGAAGTGGTGGCTGGATTGGATCATGGGATCATTACCATGAAAAAGGGCGAATGCGCATTGTTCACGTTGCCTCCTGAATTGGGCCTTGGAGTGGCAGGGCGTGATGCTGTGCCGACGAATTCTTTTGTTCGATATGAGGTTGAGCTTGTTTCGTGGATCAAGGTGGTGGATGTGAGCAAAGATGGTGGAATTATAAAGAAAATCGTGGAGAACGGAGAAAAGCACGAGCGTCCTGGTGATTTAGATGAAGTCCTTGGTACTTCAGTTGCTCAGTTTGTGATGTACTTTTGTTCCTTTCTGTTAATCATTTGGAATGCATGAGTGGGATGATGTGGGTGGGTTTCTGTATAAAATGCAGTGAAGTATCAGGTGGCCCTTGCTGATGGCACTATTGTGGCAAAAACACTAGAAGAAGGAATTGAGTTTTATGTAAAAGACGGTAATGTTGATCAACTGGAATTTTGTGGTTCTTGTCTGGGAATATCAATTATTTGTTGATGATGCCTATTTTTGTTTAATAAAACTTGTGCTTGTATTCAGGTCATTTATGTCCAGCATTGCCAAAGGCAACCATGACCATGAAAAGGGGAGAGAAAGTCAAACTAGTTGTTCAACCTCAATGTATGTCTTTTACCACTGTTACAAATTGTTTCATGAGAGGTTATGGCATTGTTCATCTTGAAATTGAGTCCAAACTTCATGCTTTTTTAGTTGTATATCTCATAGGCTCCCTTATTTTAAATTTTAATTTTAGGCCTTCACCTGGAAAAATGATGTTTGCAGATGCTTTTGGACAGGAAGGAAAAGATGCTAGTGATGCAATCTGTCCTGTCCCACCAAATTCTACTCTGTACATTGATCTGGAGCTAACATCCTTTAAGCCTGTTATTGATGTTACTGGTGATGCTAAGGTCTTCAAGAAGATCCTGAAAGAGGGGGAGGGCTCCCTTGTTGCAAATGAAGGTGCAACAGTAACTAGTAAGTATTCTGATATTGGTAAAATCAATTTAGATAAGGAGTTTTTTGCAAAGTGACATCTCACTTGGGTCTAAAATGAAATTAGTGTGCCAGATATGTAAACCTGTCCAGGAAAACCATAGTGAATGGGGATTGCTTAAATAGTTCCAGCTTCATGTTCAAATACCTGCTAAGTTCGATAGGAATATATATGTATATTTGACATTGAATCCCTCTCTCTCCCCTTTTCTCAGTGAATCCATATATGCCACAAATAACAGGCATTCAGAAATGACAACAGCAACTGACTCTTCCAATACTGCAAAAACTATTTACTTACTTAAGAACTGATTGATCCAGAGAGCAAAACATCCTTTCCAGCCCATAGATTTCTTAACCATGGCATTGCGCAAATGTATGTTCTGGAGATATTAATCTTTACAAAATTCTTCATGCAGTTAGCTATACAGCTAGGCTAGAGGATGGAACTGTGTTTGAAAGAAAAGGAATTGATGATAGGCAGCCTTTGCAATTTATAACAGATGAAGGTTAGTTTAACTCTGATATGGTGTGATCTCTTTGTTATGGTATATCATTTACTGTTTCTGAGAATCGCTAATAGAAGAATATTGCATTTTCCGTATCTAGAGCAAGTGATCGCTGGTTTAGACCGAGCTGTGGCAACAATGAAGAAGGGGGAACATGCAATATTAACAGTAAAGCCAGAATACGGCTTTGGAAACATTGAAACAAAGAGGGATCTTGCTATTGTACCCCCATCATCAAGCTTAGTCTATGAAGTTGAAATGTTAGATTTTATTAAGGTAGTCAGTTAAGTGATTGTATTGTAGAGCTACAGTTGAGATACTACTTTCTGTTGTCAATATAATAAGACATGATAAACCACAGATGGCTATTTGTTAAGCTGCATCCCTTCTCCCCAAAGTCTCCTTTTACTGTCTGGTTTAGGATTGTTGACTTAATACTTTCTGTTGTCTAACAAATAGGAGAAAACACCATGGGAGATGAATAATCAGGAGAAAATTAAGGCTGCTGAGAGAAAGAAAGAAGAAGGAAATCTGCTATTTAAAAGTGGGAAGTATCTAAGAGCTGGAAAAAAGTATGATAAGGTAGCTCAGCACTTGATTTCTCCCATATTTCATTGCTTATGGTCAGATCTAGAGATTTTGATTTATTTTTAACTGCATGTCCCATCCCATCAGGCTGCAAGTTATGTTGGTGAAGAGGAAGTTTTTGGGGATGATGAGCAAAAGCTGGTTACAGCAATGAGAGTAACTTGCTGGCTAAACAAGGCAGCATGTAGCCTCAAACTTAATGATTTTCAGGGAGCAATCAAGTTATGTTCAAAGGTAAGATGCATCAACGAAAGTAGTTGCCAAATGCTGTCAAATTTGAAAAATCATATTACTTGAAAAATCGTTTTTCAGTGAGAGATTATATTTGGAAGGAGGAAAATTGATGATAAAATAATAGACATAAGAATTAAGTGTGAGGTATGGGATCTCTAAAGTTAATTCTGAGATATAAAAGTTATTTACTGGGTTGGAAAAATGTATGCTCGAGTTTGTCATTCCAGTCCCGTATGCTTTTACAAGTGAGTAGAAATTTGATGGCGGTTTTTCAGTTGGCACCCCTGAGAAATGGGTTCTAATTGCTATGCAGAATTTTCACAATTTCATTGAAAGGGGCAATGGCTAGATGCTATAAATGTCCTTTGCTCTTGATGAAATGATGACTCTAGGCTGTTCAGTGCTCAGTAAAAATGATCTCCGCATTTTAACTGGTTATGGGTTGAAGAATGAAGCTTCTATTTAAAATGGATAGAGAGGAGCAAATTCTCTCGGCCTTCAGCATTGTAGAAGGCTAGATAGGGATGATACAAGACAAGATGACATGTTGTATTCTGTGTTTTGATCATAGGTACTGGATATTGAGTTCTACAACATAAAAGCCCTTTACAGGCGGGCACAAGCACTGATCCAAACTACAGATTTGGTCTCAGCTGACATGGACATTAAGAAAGCTCTTGAAGTTGATCCTCAAAACAGGTACTAGAGGACATAGCACTTTCTTATACGTTTATAGCTAAGATTTTCTCATGCGTGTTCCTTGTCTTTTTCAGGGAGATGAAGTTAATTCAGAAGACATTGAAACAACTTCAAGCAGAAAGTAACAAGAGAGATGCAAAGCTCTATTCCAACATGTTTGCGGATATGACAAGGCAAACATCTGCCATAACCAAGGTAAAAAAGACACTAACCATGTCAAACACGCCTTAAATTTTAAAGCTGAAACGTTTGAGGTGCTTTTCCAGCATTCGGAGGAAGTGCTGTGAAATGGTGTCAAATGCTATTATTTTATGATTGCATTATTTTTCCAACTTTCATGGAAATGTAAAATATTCTGACAGAAATTGAAAGTCGAGAGAGCAGATGATGACATGAAAAATGGAGAGGCTGTGGCAATGGAAATGGAAATGGAAAATGTTGCTGATAGTTCATATCCACCTGACAATGGAAAGGCTGTTGATTCCTGTCAGCATCTTTGTTAAAGAAAACTTATGTATATAATAACCTAACAAGCAAGAGGGAAAATGCACGCACAGATGCAATAGAATTATTGTCCACTGTGAGATAACAAACAAATCTCCTTCGCTGCTCATCTTTGCATTATAATATTAACCGTACAGGGAATGCAACATTTGGAGACCAATGAGGGATTATTTTTTCCAGTTTCCTTTCGTGCTCTCTGTTTTCTTTTCCTTCTATTTTTGTTCCCGTTCTTCGTACCATGTTTTAGATTCGAAAATGATAATGTACTGGAAGACATGATTTGAAGTTTCAAATTAGTGGCTCAGAAGGTTGACTTTGTTAGATGGTTGGAGGTTTGATTAGTTGGATGCTTTTCCTTGCTTCTTCGGTAGGACGTTGTATTTGAGTGTTTGTGTTTTAAAAAAAAAATTAAATTGATGTTTTCTTTGTGTGTTTGATTTATGATTTTAATATATTGAAATAAAAGAAATTATTTTTTCTTTAAAATATTTTGATTTATTTTTTAAAATATTTTTAAAAAGTAATATACAGCAAGATACTAAAAACACACTAGTTCAGTTATTGCAGTCCTGACATTTGAGATGTGTATGGTATTTAAAGAAAAGTACATTTTAGAAAAATAAAAAGATATGAATAGTTAAAAATTAGAAAAACTCTTAGTTTTATCTCTCTCTCTCTCTCTCTCTGAAACAACCATAAATTTATTTCCGCTTTCTGTTTCAAATCAATTAACCTAACCTCATCTTTTCTTCAATTTCTAAACAATTTTATTTCTTTATTTTTGTTATTATATATATATATTATATTTTTTTTTAAAGCTCAATCACCAACCATGATTTGGCTTTTAAAATCACAAATCACCAAAGATCGACAGTCTGAAATCAACACCCAAAATTCCGCATGAACCTTTTATCTCATCCTCACCGCCATCCACAAACCATTATCATCAAGGGAGGAGGAGAGGCTGAAGTGATTGTCTGGGGTTAAGGGAAAAGCAAGAAGAAGGGATGAACAAGCATGCCATTGATTCACCGAAGACAACGCTTGGGATGAAAGCAAATGTTTTGACGAGGGAACCTCAGATTTAGAAATCACAGGAGGATAATCAAGTGTTCATGAGAGTAGAAGATAAAATGAGGATTTTTTTTTTTGAAAAATAGTACTTTCCAATTTTTTTTTTGGAAAATAGTGTAGTTAGAAAAATGTTTTGACGAGGAACCACAAAAATTGATAAAACTATGCTTATGATCTATCTCTTCTCTTTGAGTTTATGTACTGTTTGAGATTATATAACAGTATGATTTAAAGTATTTTTTATTTAAAAATATATTAAAATAATATTTTTTATTTTTAATATCAATACATTAATAATTTAAAAATATAAAAAATTTACAAAAAAAAATCAAAATTTTAAAAACACATGTGTATCACATTTCCAAATGGGTACTCTATCGTTCTCTCTTCTCAACTTTTCTTACTACTTTCCCTCTCTCCCTCAACGTCTAGTGATTGAAATATGACAATAATTAAATTTAAAACTAAAATACAATAATTTAAAAGAATAAGAATGAAAAAAATAAATTAAACTCCAGTAGTTGAATGGAATTTTTGCTGGCGCTAATTATGAAAATGGACTTATTTTTTTCTATATTAATCTTCATCATCAATATCTTTATTTGATTTTTAAAGGAAGCTAAAATTGCATTTTATAAAATCAGTCGCTAATTTAACATTGAAATATTTAAATACACATAAAAAAAGAAAAAGCAAGAGAAGAAAGGGCAAAACAAATTTGAACTTGTAAAACAAAGAAAACACAACTTTAAAGGATGTCATTTAAAAAAAAAAAAGCATAAGTGATCAAATTGAAAAACATGCAAACTTCAAGGACCAAAAAAGCTTTGTGAATGAAAATTTTAATTTTTACGAGAGCGTGAACAGTAGATTTCAAATAATAAAATTGCATTTTTTTTTATAATATAATATATAATGATCTTCTTCCGGCTTCGTAAGTAAGATGGCAGATGGGGCACCGCTCTGTGGTGAGAATTCGTCGACAGAGTTTGAATTCTGTTTTGCTGCCACGTCACCTTCAAGGTTCATCGGATTTGTGATCTCTCTCTAGGATCTTGTCTTGGAATGGGTTTGTACTCTAATTTGAAACTTGGCCTCTAATGGGCCAGGTAAATCTGTTTTTACCTTTTATTTATTTATTTATTTATTTTATAAATTAAATACGTATATGTGTAGGCAAAATTGAATGTCTCGAACTCACACTTCGTTTAATGGTGAGATGGTTGTTTTCCCCTTACAAATTGCTTTAAATATTACCACCGTATACTTAAAAAAAAAAGTTTTCACATGATTTATCTATCGAATTTTATTAATCCATAAAAATATAATAAATGTGAGATGTAATGAAAAAATATAAAGTCAAATTCTCTTGAAAAAAACTAAAACAATTTGAATCAATAAAAACATAAAATTGTGAAAAATACAATGTGAGATTCCCTTAAAATCCAGTCAGTGAAAAAATACACATGTTTTATTTAATTTAATTTAATAAAAAAATAAGAAGAAAAATACCAACTTGCTAAATAAACTAATTTTTACACTGAAAAAAAAAATAATGTCAAAACAAAATCTATAGGCATGTATGCTTTGTTCTATTCTTTTACCTTCTTTGTTGCATTTTGATTTGTTTTCAAAATGAAATTTTGCACATAAATATTTGAAATGAATTAAGTGTAGGTGTGAGAAAAAAATAAAAAAATCAATTAAATTAAGAAAACTAAAAAAAATAAATCGAGAAAAAAATTATTGGATTGGAAAATCCTAAAAAAAATTGTGGATTGGTTCTACTATGAAAAGTTAACGAGTATAGATGAAAACCTTAAGACTAGGCCTCTCCCTGGTCCTCACAAACCCGCCCCCTCTCTCCCAAATCACAATTTTCTCGTCTCCTTTCTCACTTCCCTTTCGTTCTTTCTTGATCACCAATCCTCCACCTAAAATCCAACAAAACCATACATAGCTAGCAACCTCTCTCCGTCGTTCAAATCACTACTCTCTCATTCTCTCTCGATCTCCTCCTTCCATCACCAAATCCCTCACACGAAAAACCTTTCTCTCCATCCTCTACCACCACAGACACGGTAATAGCCTCCTCCTCCACATCATAGGAGCGGCCTGCAACCCATTCCAATGAAACCCACACCAAGCACCCAGAACGAAACCCAACGACGCCCTCAATCTTTCTAGAGGTAAATCAAATTTATCTCTTTCTGTTGTTTTTTATTTATTGCTTTAGATTTATTTATTTTTTCATGATTTTTCTTCTCTGTTAGTTTCTTACTCTTAAGCCATGATTTTACTTTGTCGGGTTGGTTTTGCTATTAATACTGATATTTTTATTTAAATAGGATTTATTGCCATGATGAAGAAATGGCAGTTACTTTTGTGCTTGTGACTCGTCGATAGAAAATATAAACCCATGCGCAAATGTAGGAATTAGTGTAGATATAAATCTACCAGTAATAGAAACTTGAAATCAGTAAGTGATATAAATAATAAAGAATATGATGTGAAACGGTGAGTATGGTTTCATGATTAAATATAAAAGTATAAAGGTTCCTACATGAATTATAATTATAATTTAAAATTTATCACAAAATTGGTAATGAGTTTCAATAAATAAAAAATTTAGAGAAATTTAAAATAAACATGTTTTGAGAATAAGAAAGCAATTTTAAGGAATTATAATGGAAATAAGAAATAATAGTTAAGAAAGAATTAGATGAAAAAGTATTGGTGTACCAATGTTAAATATGCTGTAACAGCAGCCAATTTTTTTTTTTTAAATCACTATAGAAAAATAAAAATTTTAAAAAATAATTTTTATATATAAAATTAATTTTAAATTAGCATCAATCACAATTAAAACATGTAAATAGTATTTAATGATGACTCTAATATTACTATTAGCTTTTTAAATGTATACACATAATGAAAACAATAAAAAAAATTATTTGAGAGTTCTTGAGATTATGTTAGATAAATCTAAAGTTATTTAAAAATTTAATATTTTTTTATTTTAAATAATATTTTAAAGGTTAGATTGTTATAAATCATAAGTTACTAAATTATCTAGCTTCTAACAATAATTCACACGAACCTTTAACGAAAAATCTTCAAAATTTCTATTTAGAAAAAAAAGAATTGTTGGGCCAAAATTTTTAGCTCTTTGTTTTGTGATTTATATAATTTTTTTGTTTAATAAACAATAATATAAAAATAAAAGACATAATTTATTATTTATAGAAAAATATAATTTTTTTTATAAATTATTAAAATATCAATTTACATTTTGAATAACATCCATATTTTTCTTGAAACTAACTCAAAAAACTCTTTACTTAGCATTTTATATATCTAGAAATATAATATATGTTTTTCATTAACTAATATTTTAAAAGGTGCATGAAAAGTAATGTAATTTTCTTAATATTACATTTTTTTTCATTTTTTTATTTGTTTTTTTGTTTGTTTATTTTTTTGTGTTTTGTTTTGCATGTTTTTTTTCTTTTTTTTCCAAGATTGTTTTTTTTTTTAATATTTTTTTAAAATTATTTTTGTTAATTTTTTTTAATATTGAACTGGTTATAAATTTAATTCTATAGTTTTTTTTTTAAAAAAATATTATGAATTATTATAATTTTTCTCTATATAATTTTTTTATAATTTTTTTAAATGGTCTTTATTGATTTTTTTTTCATATCGAGTTGGCTGAGAATTTTGATTTATAGTTTTTTTTATTCAAACACTGTGGATTATTACAATATTTTTCTACCTGGTTTTTGTTTTGCTATAGTGTTTTCTCACATGTTTTTTTTACAATTATTTTTGTTAATTTTTTTTTAAAGATTAAACTAGTTGAGAATTCATCTTTAACGTTCCCTACATCTTTTTTTTTTAGAATAGTTTTTGCTAATTTTATTTTATTTAATATTGAGCTGTTTTAAAATTTAATTTTGTAGTTTTTTCTTTAAAATACTATGGATTGCTACAATGTTTCTCTATATGATTTTTGTATGATTTTTTAATTTTTTTTCTAGAATTGTTTATGTCAATTGTTTTTCTTGATATTGAGTTGATTGAGAATTTAGCTTCGTAGTTGTTTTTTTAAACACTGTCGATTGCTACTATATTTTTTCACATGGTTTTTTGTTATAATTTTTTTTAAATTGTCTTTATTGATTTTATTATTTTTAATATTGAGTTGATTGAGAATTACAACTGTATATTTTTTTATGAAACACTATAGATTATAGATTGCTACAGTGTTTTCTGGATGATTTTTTTTCTTTTTATTTTTGTTGATTTTATTTTTTTCATATTGAGTTAATTAAGAATTTAGCTTCATGGGTTTTTTTTTTTAAACACCGTGAATTGCTATAATATTCCTCCACATAGTTTTTTTTATTATGGTTTTTTTAAAAAATTTTAAATTTTTTTATGTATTAAGTTGGTTAAAAATTTAGTTTGGTAATTTTTTCTCTAAAAATATTATGAATTATAATAAATTTTTTTTATTTTTTTTATAAACTTAAATAATGTATAAACATGCTGCAAATCCATAACATCGTGAGGGATTACATCTAGTATGTTTTTCAATTATGTTTCTATTGAAAGGAAACATCTTAATATAACTACCGTGATTATAGATCAGGTTTTGTTAAGTATCTATTGAAACTAATAATTTGTTATCAGAACTCCAATAACATTATCACCGCAACAATCATTACATCATTACATGATAGCAAAATTCATCGGTACCATCACTGTTATAATCTTCAATAATATTTTAATAATTTTAATAGCATCTCCACAATTATATTATTGCGAATGAAAAATAACTTCACAAAAAAAAAAAAAAATCATAAACCAAACGCATCCTAAATTAGTTAGTTAACTTGCAACTTGCAAATTCTCTGGGACATGGTTGGGAAGAAACTATGGGACCGCCGATGTTCGTCATCATTTCTTGGGTATGGATTCGGATTTAATCCATTTGATATCCAAAGATGCAAATACTCTCATTAAGTAAATATTATCACACTCCAAAAGCCCAAACGCCTTCAGCACTGAAATCAAATATTCCCAAACTAAGCTCCATAACAGTCCAACCATTACCCAAGAACAACAGAAAGAATTAAACCAAATTAACCACGAGGGAGGGCTCTTTACTCAACTCTCCCAATGGTGAATCCCTCTCAAAAAATCAGAAGGCAGCCTCTCTCTTTTTTTCTTAATGAATTTCAATTAATTAACCCTTCCTTCACATGGTTTGTCTCCATCAATCCTTCCCATGATACCCATTACAACACCGCAACTCCTTGGCAAAAACATTTTGGATCCCACCATCATCGATGATTGCTGCTGCCTCAATTGCTGCATGAACATCTCAATTTCATTTCTTTGACCTAAGCTCCTGGCAGAAGCAGCTCTAACAAGCTTTCTGTAATCGTCATTGTCGTTACAACTTGACGAGCCAATACTGAAACTCCAGGGCAACGGAGGGTATTGTCCTGTTGGCAAGGCCATGGAGTGGCCATAACCCATCCTCGTCGAGCAGTCTATTATGCTTTTAACATAAACGTCCCTTGCTTTACACAAAAGTCTTACTGGGATTGCAACGACTCGCATGAACTTGCTTTGGTTGTGTGCTTTTGTCTTCATGCTGGATTCTAGCTGGCTAGCTAACAAAAGAGGGTTTTGGAAAGTGATCAAGAGTGAATTGAAATGGGATTATTTGAAAATAAGAAATTCGATACTCATGCTGAGAGACAGAAAGAAGGATATGAGGTGATGGGGTTAGGTTTGTGGGTTATAAGTAGAGGAGAAAATGACGCCGATGAGGTTATAGGTATGAACTAAAACAAGGCAGGCGTTGGATCGTCTTTTTTTAGTTTTTCAACTAGCACACAGGGTTAGAAAACCTTGTAAAAACGATGGGGAGAGCATTGGTGCTGAATAAATAAAGCTTATTATTATTATTATTATTATTATAAAAAGGAATGTCAAATAGCTGGATTTACTTCCAAAGCCGGAAACTGAATTACTGAAGAAACCGAAGTGGCTAGTTACGGGGCGGTGCCCTACCACTTGCATAGATTATTGTAATGAAATTTTGCAAGCCCAATTGTTTTGAGTCGGATCCAGAGAGGAGCCTATGGATTTAAGAAGGAAAAGTAACGACTTGTCAGTTTACCTAAATCTGCAGGCGCCCATAGTGAACCCTCTATATAAAACATTGGCTTTAGCCGCTCTAATAAGTCAATGACAATCTTTTTAGAATGCTTAGTGCTTGCGCTATGTTGGCCTTTACTGTGCTGCAAATCGAATCAAGTTGTTATTTTTTGGATTGTCTTTTACGTCACTGCTTTATTATCTTGAAATGCTATGTAAATTATGCCAAAAAATGCTTCATTCTGCATCAAAAGAATTCAAGTCTCTGAGTTGAAGTGCCTATGTTCAAAATTGTTCTGGAATGGTGTTTATTTTTGTTCCAGTAGAAGTTTCTTTTCCATGTTTTTGACATTTACATACTAATAATAAGTCCATTTCCTGGTACAACCGTATAGCTTGGCCAAGCAACTCTGATATCTGTATTCTTATTTTTTTTTCTTGGAGGCCGATGCTTTCATATGCCAACATGAACAATCTTATGGCAGTGATATCACTTTATTATAGTTCATCGCATGCAACAGACATTTTAAAAAAGTTTCGAATGTAACTTGTGTACAATAATATGTTTTGAAGCATTTAAACGGCAGTGTATTAAATGTATGTTCACCTAATTGCTACTTGTATATAGTATCACTATCTTACTAATTAGAAATGATGCTAGGTTATAGAATTATCAAAACAATCTTTTACCTTCTTTATGTGGAAATATTCCTGACAAATGTCCTTGTAAGATGGATTTTTGGATGCTCTTAGTGGAGAACAAGGATTTATGAAACAACACAATACTAATGGTAACACATGGCAAAACTAATGATTTATGACATCCTTTGTATGATTGGTGCACTCTGTTGTCACTGTGGTCTGAACTTGCAGTTACAGGGTGTCATCAATTCTAACTAAATAATTAGTTGAAACATTTTTATGAATTTAAATTATTTAAATTATGTATGAATTTTTATTTGAATTATGTATTTTAAGGTATATAAACTTTTTTATTGTTTATTTTAATTTTTTTATATTGTTAATTAATACTTTACTAGAGTTGTCAATATATAATTAATTAAAATATTTTATTTATAATTTTACAATTTAAATTTACAATACAAATTTATATTATATATTTCGTGTAATGTTAAAAAAGTGTTTTTTTTTTAATAACAGTGGCCTTTTATTAGCAGTGTTCGAATTCTAGGCTGCTGTCGTATCTATCCTGCAACCTCCTCTACTTTACATAGCGGTCTCCTCCTTTTGCTTTTGCTGCTTCCATAAAAAACAATACAAACAACAACATGAGCTCTTCTTTTTCTCATTCCAATAGAGGGTGCGTTTCTTATTCTTCTCACCTGATATAATTTCCCCTTTTCACTTGGTTTTGTTTGATTTTTTCCGGAAATACTATATATATCTATGTACCGCTTCTTTTCTTGGAGGAGGACCGAATCATATTTTGTTTCGTTTATAGGTTCCAGAGTTCCATATGATATGTGGGCTTTTATGAGCAGTGTTCGAATTCTAGGCTGTTGTCGTATCTATCCTGCAACCTCCTCTACTTTCCATAAGCGGTCTCCTCCTTTTGCTTTTGCTGCTTCCATAAAAAACAATACAAACAACAACATGAGCTCTTCTTTTTCTCATTCCAATAGAGGGTACGTTTCTTATTCTTCTCACCTGATATACTTTCCCCTTTTCACTTGGTTTTGTTTGATTTTTTTCTGAAATACAAAATTGGGCATTGATGGCAGAGGAAGAGGTTTGGAGATGCAAAACGATAGAGAAGGGTCTAGAGGCCGAGGCCGCGGCAGAGGGGGATCTAGTAAGGATAAAATTGATGCACTTGGCAGATTACTGTAAGCACAACCTTGAACATTACACTTTTTTTTGTCGTTTTGTTTTGAATTTTTGTTGAGATTATTAATTTTTAGTGGAAGCATATTATGAATGATGTGAAACAATTTTGTTGATTTTGTGTCTAATTTGTCACGTAATAATATAAAAGATATCTAGGTGTTGACTTAAGTTTTTGGGCTTATATTGTTTTTTGACATATTATTAGTGACTTGTTAGCCAACCGGTAACGGCTTTGAATCGCATTATTCCATTATAACTAATAAATTTAAGTACAAATTAGTGTTAACTTGTACAAGTTTCAAGTGTAAAAAAGATATGTTAGAGAATAATATAAATTATATCTTGAGATTTTTTTAACTAAGTTAAAATGATTTTTTTTTACATGATTGAACATTTTCAGGACACGGATTTTGCGTCACAAGGCTTCAGAGCTGAATTTGAATATGCGGAGTGATGGGTTTGTCAAAGTTGAGGACTTACTAAAGCTCAATATGAAAACATTTGCTAATGTTCCGTTAAGATCACATACTGATGATGATGTTAAAGAGGTTGGTTCAGTAAATACTTTTCTTTATATACATTTGCACTATTTGAGTGAGCATTGATTTCTCTAGGAAAACAATGTGGGGTGAGGGAGAATATAGCTCGTGTTATGCGTATGGCATCATTTGTTTCCTGCATTGATAGAAAACAAACTTTGCTTTCTCTAGGAAAACAATGTGGGGTGAGGGAGAATATAGCTCGTGTTATGCGTATGGCATCATTTGTTTCCTGCATTGATAGAAAACAAACTTTGATTTCTCTAGGAAAACAATGTGGGGTGAGGGAGAATATAGCTCGTGTTATGCGTATGGCATCATTTGTTTCCTGCATTGATAGAAAACAAACTTTGCTTTCTCTAGGAAAACAATGTGGGGTGAGGGAGAATATAGCTCGTGTTATGCGTATGGCATCATTTGTTTCCTGCATTGATAGAAAACAAACTTACTTTGATGTTTCAAAGACTGTCTGACAGAGATTGATGAATGATTGCCAAGGATGTTTGTAAATTCGTAGGACATGATCTTATAACTTTATTTCCCTTTTTAGACTTGGTTTCTTACCATACTTCTTTTGGAATACAAGTTTTCCAACCATAGAAGTACCATTAAATAGTAAGTTGTGATGTTTGGGGGCATTTTTATTTACTTTCTTACTCCCATAATGTTGATGGCTATTGTATGTCTATGTACAAGGTAAGAACATTTATGATGGATAAAAGATACATGTATTTATATTCTATTTCACCAGATTCTTATCTGGCTGTTAATGAAATATGATTTTTACAATTGCTAAATTTATAACAGAAGGTTTGGCTTCTCTGTAAAACTTACTCAACACCTGGAGTTCATATTATGGAAACTTGTCGTCACCCCGCACAAGGAAGTTCTATACCTTTATTTATTTTTGTTTATGAATAAACTGCCTAGAGATACATCTTTTGTTATTGCTAATTCAGGCTGTTAGAAAAGATAATAAGCAGCGACTTAGCCTCCTGGAAGAAGGTGAGGAGCTTCTGATACGTGCTAACCAAGGCCACTCGATAAAGGTGATAGATATTTGCTGTGAAACAACAATCCATTCATCCCAGTAGGTTATCTCAGTGATTATGAGTAAAACTTGGACATTCAACTGTGTCATAAGAGTGAGATTTTGCAATAATAACAAAATTGGTTCTTATGCTTTTGCTGCCCCAGCATGTTTGATAATTCTTGATATATTTATGTCTTTATTGATTGCTTAGGGCACTAGTAGCAAAGCAAAATAATTAGCTTAACTTATCTGGAAAATATCTGAAAATCAATCTGGATGAAAATTTTAATCTTGTCAAGTTAGCACCTTTGATGTATTTGTAATATTCACTTTAGGATTAAAGAAACAGAAAATGAAAAGATTTTATGTTGTTTATAAAATCTATGTTTGCTTACAAATTTTATGCTTTGTTAACTTTGACATATATGTTCCTCGTACTTGTGACCATCAAACTATCTGTTACAGAACTACACATGTCTCACTATTTTTCTCTGTACCACTTAAATTTATATTAAAACTAGTTTACGTCTCAGTTCTCTGTATACTAGGGTGTTGTGTCATTCATTATGATGTTTTCTCAAAAGAAGGCTGTGCATTAGTTTAGTCTAAACAGTTTTCTTATGCATGTGCAGACAGTTGAATCTGAAAGTCTGTTAAAAGCAATTCTTTCGCCCGAGGAAATTACAGGTAAAAGTTACTACTATGCTATATTTCCATCCTCTCAAATATGACTTTTCTATTTTCCCGCTTTTTTAGGTTATTATTTGGTTTATTACCTCCTTTCCTAATGCAGTGTGTGTACATGGGACCTATAAGAAGAATCTAGACTCAATTTTGGAATCTGGTTTAAAGAGAATGCAAAGATTGCATGTTCACTTCTCCAGTGGTTTGCCAACAGATGTTGAAGTGATTAGTGGTAAGATACACAAGGAAAACATTCATGGCTTCATGTTCTAGAGATATCATGCGATCATTGTCTTTTAAGATTTGAAGGAAGAGTCAAAATGTAGAGTGCATGTTTTTTTTTCCATGGGTTGGGGGGTGGGGGACAATAGAGTCTGCTTATCTGTTTATTAAGAACTCTTCCCAAAATAGCAAGCCTTTACCAAAATTTTGTGGATCTGAATTTTACTCGTCAGCATCTACATGACTAGAAAGAAAAATTGCCCATGGTAACGAATGGCAGGTCACTCAACAGATTTTACTTGAGTGCTCCAATGTTTACAAGAACACCTTTTTGTAGCCCTAATTTGAAAGAAAGCCAATGATGGAAGAAGGGAGGGTGATGGAAGAAGGGAGGGAGTGCTTTAGTTGCTAGCTGGGAGTATCTTTTGTTGGTGCCTTCTGCAATTGGTTCTCAAATCTGAACCTCGATTAGCTCATGTTCAATGAAGCAAGGCTTTCTAATTGATAAATCACTTAGCATACTTTTTAAGATTGTTGATGGCTTTGTATGATATATTTGACTTTTCATCTTTCAGGTATGAGACGGGATGTTAATGTTTTGATATTTCTTGATGTCAGAAAAGCACTTGAAGGTATAAACATCAACACCTTTGATCTCAATCAGATAACAAGTTGGATAAAATATGTTTACATGTTGAGTACAAATTTAGTATAATGGCGAACAAGCATGGGTGATAACTGATTCCTTGTTCTGTGTTTGCAATTATGTTTGATTTCAGAGGGAATGAAGCTTTACATTTCGGACAATAGGGTGATTTTGACTGAAGGTTTTGACGGCACTGTACCTGTCAAGTATTTTGAACGAATAGAATCTTGGCCTGATAGACGGCCTATACCCTTCCAGACGACCTAAATTTGATTGTAGGTGGTCCTCCTTTTGACCTATAAAGATGGTAGTTTACATTTTATAAGGCGTAGTTCTTCAGCTGCCATGGCATGCAAACTTGGCATGTATTCAGCTGACGCTATTGTAAGTTGGTATGTTGTAAGGAAGGTGATGAAAAAAACCAAGCTGAAGCTTTCGCCCTGTTTGGAATTGCCCTTCAAATGTGGTCAGGCAAAATTATAATCTTTCTATTAAAAATTAAATTTTTTAGATCATTTGAATGTGTTAATATAAAAAATAATTCTTTAAAAATTAAAAAAAATATTATTTTAATATATTTTTAAATAAAAAATATTTTAAAAATTAACAACTATAATTTCAAACATTCCTATCATTTCAATGTGAATGTAAGATATCATGTTATGCTTATATTTGCTTGTCGATTGTATGAAACTGTGATGATGAATGATATGCTGATTTTTTTTTTACAAAAACAGGAATTGTAAACCTTCAAACGATGATTTGAATTATCATGTTATATAAATACACAATAAAAATTAAAAAAATAATAATTTTTTAACCAAACTGAACCGGAACTTAATTGCTTAGTTATTTCAGATTGATAATTAGGTTTGAATTGACATTAATTGGGATTCTTCTCAGCCCAAACCAACCTCTAAAAGCCTCTCAATGTGATGGAGAGTAGAAAAGCCAGAACCCAACAATGAAGAACAAGTCACTTTCCTTGCCCCATTGTCTACAGTTAAAAACCCTAATTCCTTCCATTGAATCCAAAATAGATAATGAGGTGGAAGGAAAGATTGGTTAGTGATGAGAGCTTTCTTTAATCTCTTGTATTGTGAGGTGATTATTGAATGATTCCTCCCTTCCCTATTTTTTGTGTTTTTTTTTAATTTAATACTCGCACTTTTTCTTTGTTTCCTTTTCACTTCACTCCTAGAATTGCATCACGACTCTCGCAGAGGAGTCGATCCTTTGTTCCTAGCCATGCTGCTGGTCAACGGACACGCGCAGTCTGCATAGCTAAAGTTTTTAAATTCCAAGGTTACAAAACTAACCTGTAGAAACACTTTGTTATATTTTAAAAATTCAATAATTCATTACATTCACTTAAAAACAATACATCAAAATCTTTATAGCAGCAACATTGACTTGGCTTATATAGAAACAAAAATTCAATATTAACTAGAAAAATAATTAAAATAATAACAATAAAAATAATAAAAAATACCTCCTAGGACATGATCTTTTTAATTTGGAATGGTTATAGTGAGCTATTCCCTTATAAAAGTAAATATGTTGAATCTTTTAATAAAATTTAAATACCATTCAATGATTATATAAAAAAATTATAGCTGTTGTGCTCAAATTCATTGTTTAACCTTTAATGGTTATAATAATTGATCAAATCAAAGTTATACTAATACCCATTTGCAAAACTCAAGTGGAAATAATATTGCCTTAGTCACTAGATTATCAAATTTTGTTACACAAATGATGTCATAAAATATTTTATATGTAAAATGTTTTCTCATAAAATGTTTAGCATGGAGAATATCCCTATAAAATATTTTTTTATGGTGGTGATAAAAAAGAATGAGGTATTGAGATAGTAATGATGGTTGTTATGGTAAAATAATGAAAATAGTGGTGTGATTATGGTGATAAAAGAGAAGATAATAGTGAAGCGAACATTGTGGTATTGATTGTTGAAATAGTTAGATAAATTTATAAGTAAATTACTATTTATAAAATATTTTATAAAATTTCATGAGTTAAAAATATTTTTAATAAATTGATGATATTTGAAGGTTTATTGTAAAATAATTTTCAGTGATCATTTTTCTTATAAAATATTTTATGTAAAATAAAAACAATAATATATTTTTCTATACAATTGAGTGTTTGACATTTGCGATTATAGTTTGAAAATACAAATTCAAAAAAAAAAAAACTATAAATTATAGTTTTTTTCAAACACAATTTCTTACCACAATTTATGAAAAACAAGTTTAAAGAATAAAAATCAAATAACTTTTAAAATTATATCACAACGTAAAACAGATACTAAAACCGAGAGGTTAATAGCTGCTTTGAATGTCTTCATTAATTCATCCAGGTGATTTTGTTTGCCTATCATCTTCCTAGCATTTATTCATCTATGGAATACTTTAGAAAATCGAATACATTTGCTCCAAACATCAAAGTTTATATTCCGTATTATAATTTTGCCTAATGTGTGATGGTTACATCTTTCTAAGAGGCAATTTTATGGTGATGTGGTTGGCATCTGTTTGCGATTGGAGAGCTGGGTCAAATCCTTGTTCCACATGCATGCTTTCAGGTGACAATGCCTCCGAGCAACGTGTCTTCCCGACCAATCCCAGCTTCTGATCTTTCGCCTCCCAAATAGTGTCTCTGCGCATCCCATTCAGGGTGAGAATTCGCAAGACAAGTTGATGTATTCTCTCTCCCTTTGCACTCTATTCTTCACTCGAGATTTTAGTGTGCCTTTGTCTTCCGCTCTTGTTTCCCCTCTTTTTTCCCACATGAGTTTCATTACAATGTTTTGTTTCTTTCCTCTTTTTTTCTTTTAGTTTTGCTCTCTGATTTACAGTCTTTCCTATTGAAGTAAGATCAAGAAACTGTATATATTTTGATTTATGATGAATACCATTTATTAATTCCTTTTCAATCTTTGTGCTGTCTACGTAGACTTTTGTAGACACGAGGCTTCAGGAGCTTGCTCAAGACCTGGGGCATACAAGTCATTACATCCTTACTAACTCGGATATTGCTGTGGTTCATTACCTAGGACACACATGTTTAAAAATCACCCAAACTTTTCACCTGGCTCTTACCTTCCAGAACAACAAGGAGCAACGTTTTAATTCGAAAAGCATTGATCATGTTACTGGGGGTGATTTATTCAAAGTACTGAAGATGAATTCTGTGCTGCATCATGTCGGGGCTATCGGCTGGCTTGCAAATTCTGGTACCATAAATTCTGGTTCTGTAGTATGCCACTGCTATCTAGTTTATTGTTTCCAAAAAATCCATACAACCATGATGACAGAGCTACAAGAAAAAGTTGCATGGCAAGTATTGCATTTAGTGACCGAAATACAAGTGCAGCCCGTAATTGCTCCTTTACCATCCCAGCTATTTTGATGATTTTTTTGCTTCTTGCCTTGTACAGTATCTCTTTGAATTACAAATATTGCAGCGTGCAAGCTACTTCATTATCTGGACACATTTCATGCTTATACAAATAGGGTTTTTTTTTTTTATGATAAGTTCTAGTTGTTTAGTCGATGATCATCAGCAGCACTCTTTTATATTTGAGATTACCTTTCACTTTATTGCTTACTTCCAGGTGCCTTGTAATTTCATTTTCTTTTTGAAAGCTACAGGTTTGGAAGATGTCATATCTGGGGTGTAATTCCATGACTCATAAAAGACCATAAGACTCTCCGTTTTCGTGCAAATGCAATCTGATCACCTTTTTCTGGAGATTCTTGGCTTCCTTAAGGAGAAAATTTATAACAATAGCAAGTTTTTTTATTTTAATCCCTTACTAGATTTTCGACACGCAGGCAATTCTTACACTTCCATTTTGTATAAATTGAAACTGTACTTGTGCAAGGGTTGGCGTGCCCATGAAGTATAGTATAAGATTTACGGTAAACAGAAACAGAAACAATAGAAATCAGCCAGTGATGAGTATTTTATTTGTAGTGTTTAAACCCTAAAGAGTAGGAGTCCTTTTAGCCACAAAGACGAAGTCATGTAGAAAAAGGAGCCGAAGAAGATACGAGAAAATTTAGGGAGAAAACCAAAAGTAAGAACTTTTTATCATATAGAAAAAAAAGGAGCATATAAATAGTGAAATTCTAGTTAGAGTTAAATTTGAATTTTAATAAAAGAATATAAATTAAAGTTAAAGGATAAAACTAAATGACATCCAAGTTGGCTATCCTCCATCTGTCTGATCTATACACAAGCGTAATCTCTACTTGTCTAATCAAGACATTCTCGAGCGGATCACTGAAGACACCGATAAAAATTCTAGTTATGATTCCACCATCACTTCATTTATGTTGAATATGGTGGCTGCCGGGGCAAAGGGATGCACTGTGGAGCAACTGCTAGGGTCTCTACAATCTGAAAACATTTGCTGATCTCAATGCTAATTCTTGGCAAATGGTTGATCTTGCAACAATTACAAGACAATCAAGCTGGCGGCTGGAACCAGTCAGTGGGGAGCAACACCTTCAATCTTAGCCAGTAATAAATTGCGACCAACGGGAACTGTTCTTATCTTGTGGAGATCACCGCTACCCTCAGTTCCACGGTCACAGTTCGGTGATTGCCGCTTCTCTTATCCCCAGCCAATGATGTTCAGTGGGCAACAGGAATCGGCCTCTTATGTTATGTTGGTGATCAACAGTACGTCCAGCGTCAAACAATGATTGACAGCGAGCGGCAAAGATCATAAGCCTTTATTTCGGTGATGAACAGATATCTCACCCTCCACGAGCGATGCCCGTCAGCCTGCGAGATCACCGTTATTCTCAGTCTCAGTCAATGATGATGACCAGCAGGCAGAACGGAGCAGTCGTGTCCTTTGTCAATGGAGTTATGGATGGATCACCGTTACTGGCCCTGTTAAATCTTTATTCCATGAGATAACTAAAGATGTTTATCACACAGAAGCCAAAATAGTGGACATGGTAAGAACCATTATTATTATAGTTCACCGTCATTCCACGAAATTCTTAAACGACATCAATTTTTTTTCATTGAAGAACCATTATTATGCAAGAGTGTCCTTAAGCCTTGATGAAGTTTGTTTAAGGTGATGGTCAAGCAAAGGAAAAAAAAAATATGATCAAAATATTTACTATTGTCCAAATGCAAATTTGTTTTGTCGCCCTTTTTCTCCTGCCCTGTTCCTGTTGTCTTGCTTTCGTGTTTGCTCCGCCTTGGGTTACCGACGGCTTCCGCCCTGATCCTCGTTATTTTGATCTCCCGGTTGGCTTCCGAGGTCTCCTCAGTTTGTTCTTTATGTTATCAAATACAAGAAATTCTGTGCCCTTTATAATCAAGTTCTTTTATCTCCTGTTGCTAGTTTCAGTTCTTTTATTCTAGGTTCCTTCTCTGTTCTGAGAGGCCAGACCAAATACAAAAAATTCTGTGCCCTTTATAATCAAGTTTTCCTCATTTATGTTTTTCAATAATAAACTTTAAATAAAAATAGTTGAAGGATTACATGGCATAAAATACCGGAAAATATGGTTTTATTTATTATTATTATTATATTTTTTAAAAACATGTTTCCGAGTGGGAGAATACCTTAAGGGTATTTATGAAAACCTAAAAAAAACCCAAAACTTATATATAGTTTGTTAAACACGAAACCCTAATAAAAAACACATCACTCTTTTTTTTTGCCTCCTCTGCTTTAACAGCAACATCAGCCGTTCAACCCTAGCAACACTAGCTAAAATCATGGCTTTGGCTGCAATGAAACCTATGAAATTTGGTTTAGAGGAATATCATGATCAAGTTCACCGTGTTAGGATTACTCTTTCTTCAAAGAATGTCAAAAACCTTGAGAAAGGTGTGTTCTTTTTATATCAATTAAGGTTTTATGATGTTTTGTTTATTTTTGTTTGCTTATTCTTATTTTATTTGGGTGAAATTTTTGTTATTTTATGTAGTGTGTGCTGATTTAATCCGTGGTGCTAAGGATAAAAGCTTGAAAGTCAAAGGACCTGTAAGGATACCAACCAAAGTTCTTCGAATTACTACTAGAAAAGCTCCAAGTGGTGAAGGTATTGATTCGAAATTCAGATTTAATTGATTAGTTATGTCCTTTTGTTTTATTGCTCACAAAATTAAATATATTTGTACTGATTTTAATTATTGTATGTTAACTGCCATTTGAATTTTAAAAATAAAATTTGTTTCTTTATATTGGATCGATCATGACAGGATCAATGTGTATATAAATGTTCAATAATTTTATTTATTAATTTTCAGGAACAAACACTTGGGATAAGTTTGAGCTCCGTATTCATAAACGAGTGATTGATCTTTTCAGCTCAACTGATGTAGTGAAACAGATAACTTCCATTACCATTGAACCTGGCGTGGAGGTTGAGGTTACAATTGCAAGCTAAAGGATCTGTTCTTTATTAATGTTTTTCTTATGAATTGCAGAATGAAGTCTAGAAATTCTGGTTCTTGCAATGGTTTTTTTGTTTCTTTTTGGAGCAGTTTTAATTAGCTATATTGGATTTCAATTTCCTATAATTAATTGTTCTCTTCGATGAACTATTTGGTGAATCTTGAAGGCCTTTTGTTTTTTGTTTTTTTCCACATTATGCCATATTTCTGTTGATTTTTATCAGTTTTGTATATCATGATGAATGGGATTTTGACAGAGATTTTAAGGGTGCGTGGATGTATTTATATTTACAGCTAGTCTCCTTCATGACGATCTCTAGATTTAACTGCTCTCAAATTCCTATGGCCGTTTGAACCTTACACTAGGGTCTCCAAAAATGGGTGAAAGCATTTTGCATTCAAACTCCTAGCGGAATTGTTAGCCACGTTAAATCATTTTATGAGAAATATAATTAATTTGGAAATTCGGTTTTCAATTTCAGTTATTAGTATGTATATACAGCCTGTATAATTAATTTGACTCTATATTTACTGCCTCAGTTACCCCAAGTTGTCAAAGACCAAGCCCTTTTCAACTTTTTGCTAGAGCCTACAGAGAAGGGATTGAAAAAAAAGGATTTAACCTCTTACATTTTAGTAATTTTATTTTTCTGCTTTCCTTTTCGAGAAGAGCATTTAGCGATTCAAAGAATACAACGAAATGGAAGCAAAAAGGGTCATGTTCATTTACTGCTTTAGTCAGCATGCAGCATGTATATTCCAGCTCCTCCCTGAATCTGAAAGCAAGAAATTAGTATTTATGGATGATGTTTTTGCAGAAGATGCAATATGCTTCATGAGGAATTTAAATGCGAGTCACGTGCAAGATGTGTCGATGCTTTCTTTGCATCTAGCTGTTAGAATGGAATTGAATGTCCTGGCAGTGTCCAAAGAGTCGAGAGTTATTTCACAATTGGAGTTCGTGCAGTCCAACTTTCGGATGTTAACTTAAGCGAGTCTAGAGTTTGGGCAAGGGGGCTTCCGCTCTGCAGTGAGCGGTGTTCAAGTTTGGGTGACTCTCTTCGACCTCAATTTATGAAGTTGACACTGCTACCTCCATTTCTATTTTATGGCAAGTTGACACTGCCACCTCCATTTCTATTTTATGGCTGGATCACTGCTGCGATTCATCGTTCAGTATGGTCTAGGAATCCAACCATGCCTTGTCCTGAAAAGATTACATTTAATCCCATGGACATTGAGTTGATGATTTCTCTTTGCTGGGATGCCACCAGGGATTTCAGTCTTCTACAATCCCTCAAACCACGTAACAAACGAGGGTGTCATCGAGAAGTAGCTCTTCTAGAATTGGAAGAGAAAAAAAAAAAACAGCTAATTGCAATAGCTTACTGCATGCTGGTTTATCCAAAATGCTCAAATATTTGATGAGAAGAAACTATTAATCATTGAGCAATTTACAGCAGACAGTAAGGATTTATAGATGATGAGATGGGGAGTCAAACTAATCAGCAAAGCATATGCTTCAAACACAACGCAAGTGCATCTATACGCAGACACACACAACCCGGGATACCTTTCTTTGGCATCCAAGAAATTTTCTTGCCTTCCAACTCAAAGAATCATATCCACCAAGCTGAGATCATCCATGCCATTTGGAATAATATTAAATTATATACTTTCCAGAAAGGGAACAAAGGCTCTTCCAGCGCATAAGTTAGGATTATATGAGATGGAATATAATTGCACACAGAGTAATTCTCCAAGTTTAAGTCAAGGAATCAAAACAAGTCCCCTACATGATGAGAAGATATGGACAGAATACAGCAATGGAAATGGAGAGTAAAATTGCCATGCTTTCAAGAAAATACTTCAAAGTCTCAGGGAAAGATCAAAATAAACAATGACGGTTTACCTCCTCCAAATTCATTGCTTAACAACTAACTCTTGCATATTCTGTCTGATGAGTAAAATCAAATTCCAGTGAAGAAACCCGGCAAACATGCATTGAACTAGAAATTACCAAAAATTGCATATCCAGAAATGAAAAAAGGAACAGAAGGTTGGGCCAAGACCACAGTGGCAAAATTTAGTTTCGGAGAGTTGGGAGCTTAATAAATGTAATCAGCTCTGGCAGAAATGTGTCCTTCACATCACATTCATCAACGGAACGTTACAACATCCTGGAATATATCATGTGTGGAGAAGAAAGGATAAAACTCTAGGTCAAATGCAACGCATAACTAATATCTATTGTTCACTCAGAACAGCAAAAACAGAGTGAGGAGCATGGTGGACTTTTGAATCAAGAATATATGCCACAACAGACACAAGCTGGTCTAATAGAAACTAACCATCAAGATCATTCACAACAAGCAAGAGAGAAATAGCTACAGCTGAAATTGTCATGGATATCATTACCACACTGAGCCTTTGTACAAAAAAAACACAACTATACAGTAGTCAAATGAATTCAATTTGTTCAGTAAGAAGAAATAAATGTGAAATTCACGTGTGCTATTTTATGAAATGATACAAGTCCAACAATCAGCATATGCTCTATCGGTCATGAATTCTACAATGCCGAAACTACAACAACTACATATTCCAAAAAATAGGAAACAAAAGAGAAAGATGGTTCTGGCCTTGTTTTGATACAGTGCAGGGAGTGCCCAACGAAACAAAATCCACCGACCAAACAATCTTCAACAGAGGACACGATATTCCTCCTTGTACAGCATCAATCAAACATATATGAAAGACAATTTTCATGTAGTGAACAACACATAAATGTTAAGAAAGCAATTGTAAGTATCATAATGAACAAGGAATGTTTTCCAAAAAAATTCAACTCATCTTGCAACAGCCTTCTTGTCTCCATAGTAACTGAGGTACCACGGTACGAATTTCTTCAACCCTGTCTGCAGATCCGTGGTAGGCTTATATCCAAATTCCTTTTGAGCATAACTAACATTTGCGTGTGTATATGGAACGTCCCCGTTGCGTGGAAACTTCATAACATTCCTTTTAGCCTTAACCTTCAAAAGCCTTTCCAAAATGCTAGCGAGATCAGTAACTGGCACAGGAGATGTATTCCCCAAATTGAAAACCCTCAATGTGCCGGCCCTTTCTTCTTCCCTCCACTCCCGGTACTCTTCTATGCTGTATCCAACGAACCCAAACAGCCCTTCACAATATCATCAATGTAGGTAAAATCCCTAGCAACAGTCCCCTGATTCGCAGCCTCAAAAATCGGAATACTCTTCCCTTTCAAAATATCCTTGGTAGAAAAGAAACATGCCATATCCGGCCTCCCCCACGGTCCATAGACCGTAAAAAATCGCAACCCAGTAAGGGCGTGCAATTTCCTTACCAGCTTTCTTGTAGCAGCGTATAAACTAGCAGGTCGATCAGTTCTTTCTTTCTCAGAGAAAGGCACTTTAGTATTAAGCCCATAAGCAGAACTAGATGATGCCCAACCAATAGCTGGTTGTGGATTGGTCCAGGCCATGGTTAGCTTGGGGCGGGATGGACCGAGATTAGAAATGTGGGAGCGTGCTTTTACGAAATTCGGCAAGTTTTTTATTTATTGGAGGAAAAATCTGGCAAGTTCATGCCAAAATTAGTCGTAGGATCACACACCCCGCAGCGCTGATAAAAATATCAAAAACGCAAACGTACGGCGGCCCAACAGAGAGAGACAAAACATGAAATGGGCCGTGTAGAATTGATTTCGCCCACTGCAAGAATACTATATATATTTATTTATTTATTTCTTGGAGGAGGACCGAATCATATTCTGTTTCGCTTATAGGTTCCTAGGTTCCAGAGTTCCATATGATATCTGCCCTTCTACGATAAAGATGCGTGATTACCGTAGTGCCCCTGGGATCGAGGCAAGAGGGCTACATTTTGGCTCCTTTAGCGGAATCAAATCGTCGAAGAAATTATCATGTGATCGAGGTATTGACTATTGAGTCGAGATTAATGACTGAGTAGAATAAACCCAAGGTCCCTCAAGTTTTGGAGTTTAATCAAATTAGTCCCTTTACTTCAATTTTGATCGCTCAAGACCTTGTACTCTTTATTATTGATCATGCAGGGTCCCTCCTTCCAAATACATCATTAAAATTATAAGAGGTCTATTAATGATATTGTTCATTTTAAGATACCAACGATTCCAACCATACCATAAGGAGGGATCATATTAATTTGGAAAAAAAATCGAGTATAAAAATTAAATAGAAGAATAAAAAACAAAATTAATGTTAGTTTTTTTTTAATTAGAAAAATAACCTTCCAAAGACCAAAAAAATAAAAAACTTTATAATTTAATGTTATTAAACTTACAAATCAAATCAATTGAAAGCTTCCATCTTTCTCCACTACGCTCTTTTGTTTATTTTCAATCTTTTCATTATTTTATTTTCTATATAAAAAAAAAGTAAAACTATTTTTTGGATCTGATTTTTTTTATTTCTCTTTTCACAAGGCTTAACCAAGGCATTCAATCTCATTAAATTGACATTGGTATTCAGTACCTTAAATCGTCCATCATGGACACAGATAGAGGAATCACACTTTACCGGCAAATAAAAGAAGCAAGGTTTTGTGTGGTCAAAATTGAATTACTAGAGGGCAAATTTGACAAGTTTTTGAAACTTGAAGGACCATGAATCTATTTTACCCTATAGCTAAATGCTTGCTAACCTTATATTAATATTAACAAACAATACAGTGTACCAGTACATTTGCATGTATTTTTCTGCAAGTTTGACTATTTTTTAAAAAACTTTTAAAAAATAACATGGGTATGAAGATTTTTTTGACAATATTATTAAATTTGATTAAGCTATTCAATCTTAAAATTTACAAACTTAGCTTCTTGACTAGCACAAGTTTTAAATGAAACCGTGTGGAAATTGATTTAAAGTGAATTATTCAATTTAATAGGTTCAGAAATAATATAAATGATCAGTAAAAACATGACATAATTATTAAAAAAACCTTAAAATAATAATTTTTTTATAATATTGAGACAGTGTTAAATTGGATCAACCTTGGTTATCCTGCGACCGAGATTATGTATCTCAATGAGTTTAATAATTTTGTTATTTTTATAAATTATTTTTATGATAAAATTAGATACTTGCAAAATCGAGTATCAACCTTGGAAAAAATTTATTTGACATCATGATAACTTTATAGAAAATTAAAAAAAATCATGAATTTTATTTTCCAACCAATACAATATCAAAGAAGAATGAAATAAAAAAAATTGGAAAAAATAAAGAATCACAAGCCTCATGTCTTTGAAATAAATTTTCTATTTCAGTTTCTTCGGTGTATTCTTAAATTAACACAACTCTATAGTTGAGTTTTTAGGCTTCGTACTATTTCAAAGGATGACCACAAGCCTCATGTCTCTCCAGTATAATCTTAGATTAACACGACTCTCTAATAGGGTTTTTAAGCCTCATGTTATCTCTAGAGATAACTACTAGTCTTATATCTCTCAAGTGTAGTCTCAAACTTGCATGATTCTCTAGTGAGACTCTCGACCCTTATGTTATCTCCAGTGATGACTACAAGCCTCTTACATATCTAAAGTAGTCTTAAACTTGCATAACTCTTCAACGAGCCTTCTCGGCCTCACATAGTCTCCACAGGCCTCCTAAATTTCTTTATTTTTTTTACTTATTTTTTTCTTTTCTAGCTATATGCCCCAATATATACACCCCTTTTTTTATACGAGTTATATATATATATATATATATTCTAAAAAACTGTCATGATCAAAGAAAACACGTTAGCATAATTTTTTTGAACTCTCAATTATGTTGGGTTGGCATGCACCATCTATACACACAAACCTCAAACAGGTGTGTTAGGCTTAGCGCATTGCAAGGCCCAGACGCAATTAGGTTTGGCCCCTACCAAATCCAATGCTTGGGTCTGACAGTAGTTGCCAAGCCCAACAACTAGGTCTAGCGTGTATTGCTTGAGAGTGTTGAGCCTAAAATTTTTTTTTCCATCACACCCTAAGTGTTGTTGGGCACTCTATACTCGCCTTGGCTTAACACATGACCGAGTGCACTACACCTATAGATTAAAAAATAATGTCCAAATCTAATGTCACACCACATATTTTTACATAAATCTTAAAGGGATTATTTTTTAATAATTAAATAAATTTACGTACCGACACTAGTAAATGCATTAAAGTCTTTCATGGCCTACCACGTATCTATCTTTTAATTAAATAATTTTAATGAAAGACAAGTGTATTGTGTCTTAGGTGTATATTGAATGTAGGGGTGAACATTTTTCTTTGTTTCAATTTTCTCCTAAAAGAATAACTGAATGAATTTTTTTAAAATAAAAACTGAAATAAAAAAGAAACAATTAAGGTGTGAATTAATGGACCTCGTTGTTACATTTTTTATAAGGATATAAAAATATTAGAAAAAATTAGAAAACAATGGGTTGAAAGGATATCAGTTGTTGTTTTAAGGGAATTTGATGTTAGGTGTCAAGAATATATGAAAAACAAGAGGCAATGGCAAGAAAACCATGAAGAAAGTTGGACAATCTCTAAAAATTTAGTTGGAGCTCTAGATTGTTTACAAGGAAAGACGGTAGTAGAAGAAGAAAATTTAAACAAGATAAATTTTGTTAGTGCTTGGAGAAGTTTGGCAACGAAGGTGGACCACTTGCTTTTTAATTGCTTTCTTACGAGCATTGTGAAATTTCATGATGTTGGTGTTGAAAGGTTTAATTGTAATATATAAATTTTGTTTGAAGTATTTAGGGCTTAGTGCTTAAGGCCTAAAACTTTTTTTCCTAAAACCAATAATGGCTTGGAGTTGTTAAAGATAAGTGAGAAACAGCTTGAGATTCTATCTTATGAGGAGGAAAAAGGATGAAAGAGAATGGTATTATCCATTTAAATGTAGCAGGACAATTAAGATATAAAACAAAAAAAAATATTTATAATTTAAGGATGGAAAAGCTTAAGGGTGATAAAGAGATTGAGAGAAAGCTTGGGGGGTGTCTGATTTGATTCAGGCTTTAAGATTATGAGAAAAGTTAGTATTCATATCTAATTTTCTACTTGGTTCAATGCTATTTGAACCGGTTTGGTGCGGCTCAATCGATTTCAAATTTTGAAAAACAAAACCAAACCAAATCAAATTGAAGCTTTTTTTTTCTAATCAATTATATATTTTTTATTTTATCAATTTTTTAGTTGTTTTGCTTACTATTAGCTGAGTAGAACACAACCCACAACTAAAAAAAATAGAAATTACTTTACAATCCCTCCATCCTCAAGAAAAGAACAAAGTTTAAGGGGTATGAATATATCTTGAATCACCTTAGTAAAGAGTTCATTATTTCTATATTTTACTGCATATATATTTTTCTAGTATCTCCTTTTAAAATGTTATTATATTTTTTTTATTATAAAGATACTTACTTAAATATTCGAGAGTTCCTAACTTCCTATAAAAGTCATTTTACATGTATTTAGCTTTTTATATCAAGCCACACTTATTTTACCATGAAGAATAGAGCATATTGCAGGATCAAATGACTAACAAATTTATCCACCTATAAGAGCCTTGTTCTTAAGCACCTTACATCATCAATCCTTATGCTACCCAGCCTTGTTCTTAAGCACCTTACATCATCAATCCTTATGCTACTCGGATTTTGCCTCTAATTGAACAGCTGATGGTGCCAGAGTTTCCTATCACTTTGTCTAATGTGGAGTGACATTAGGAAAATGGTTTTGACGAGCAACCAGATATTGTTTATGGGGACGGAGATGGCACGGTGAGCATGGCAACCTAGTAGCAATTGAGAACCTATGGTTAAAAATCAACCTCTCAAGGGTGAAAGGAATTGGCGGGATTTCTCCAGAATGATACGGCCCTTGGTGAAATAACACGAGAAATTTCTAGTATTAATTCTGATGCTATCAGCACAGTTATAATCATGGATAGATATGCATGGATGAGCTTTCAGAGCGTTGGAGATCCCTGATTCCGCCTAATGTGATGTGATTTGTGTGGCCACCTTGTCCAACGTCATATCTTCTGCCATGGAGAAGGTAAATGGGGCAAAATACATGGCGTTTCCCTGGCGGTATTTTTCTTTTTTAATGAAAATAGCAGGATCTCTGTTCCCTGTGCAACACTTGGGCACAATAATTTAGCTCTGAATTCTGAATTTTTGATCCACTAATTAAAAAAGCAAAGAAAAGCGAGGAGGCAACAAGAGAAAAGACAACCTGTACACGGCCTCAAAAGAATAATGGTCAAATCTCTACTTGCCAATTCTTCCACTGCTACCATTGCTACAGCTGCTGCTTGCATTAACTTTTGTTTTAGGCAGAGTTTAAATAATTAATTAAAAAACAATAATTAACTTCGAGGCAGAGGGGACGCACGATTCCCATCGGACACGTGTCACTCTCTAGTTCGCCCAAAAAGCAAGCAAAAGTGCATCAAAGTGGTCAAACAAGAGACCGGAAAGGCAACCCAAGGCGTACGTATACAGTCAAGACCCAAGATAACCGGTCAAGAGTTGAGCTGGCACTTTACAAAAGGCACGCTCTCAGCGGGCCCCGCCCCCACGGGACTTCCAGTTCCCTGATCCATCTAGTTTTTTATTCATTACAGAGATTAATGATTGATTAAGATACCATGAAGTATTTTGAAAAGATATTAGTTATTCTACTTCAGAAAGAAGAAGTGTGGATACTTTATTTATGCAATATTTCACTCAATTGAAATTACCAGATATTTGCTAAATATTGAATTATTTTTTTTATTTTTTTATCTGAAAATTCACAGATACCCATCTCTTTGGATTTCCATGATCCAGAGACCGGATATTAAGGTGATTGACGATACGACTGCACGTGTGGTGCACAGTTGCCAATGGTTTGAAACACTGGCTATAGCCGGTCACTCCCACTAAGCTCCTCTCTTTATCTTTTTTTTTTACCTCCTTCCTCGTCTAAAAAGTAAATAAAAATCAGGCATCTCATCTTAATGACAACAGTACATGAATGATTCCATTCCATTCAACACACACTTTTTTTTTCCTTTCTTTTTTCTGGGGCCTCCATTGGAAGAGACTCCATACTTGCTAGATAACTCTTTCATTTTCTCGACCTCAAATGCTCTTACTCTACTAGGTATGTTCATGTCCAAATTTCTTTTTTCAAATTTTTTTATTTTATCTATGCGGTGAATTTGAGTTGTGGAGGTTCTGTTCATCATCATTGTTTTTTTTTTTCAATCCGTTTTGATTGCTCTTTCCTCACTTTTTATGTGAAGTTGGGTTGTTGATGATTCCTCCCTTTTCTTTGAACTTAAAGATGAAGTTAGTTTACTCACCACTTTGGTATTAGAGAAGAGGATTACATGTTGATGATGATAATGATGGGAAAGACTGTTACTGTTTTGACCAGAGACTCTTTATGCCTTCTCTCCTTTTCTCTTTTCCTTTCCCGCACGTTGCTTGTCCCGTGGATTTGACGGGTCTTCTTCTACTATTATTCTTTTCCTCTTGAATTAGATTTAGATTTAGCTTCTTTTGTTGGATAGTGGGTAGTGTTTTCTTTCCAAAAGGGTATTGCAAAATGCCGATGTATCAGCCAAATAGCCATAGAAATTTAAGGCTAGATGTGGGTGCTGGTGGACAAATCCTGGATCTAGAAACAGCCATTAAAGATGGCATTTTGGGCGGCGGCGGCGGTTTAGTTTGTGCTGGCGTGACGGAGAAATTGGATCTGAAGAAGATGATTGAGGAACTTGAATCAATAGAAGTGCCATCCGTGTTTATATGTCCAATTTCATTGGACCCTATGCAAGACCCAGTGACTCTCTGCACTGGACAGACTTACGAGAGATCCAACATTCTCAAATGGTTCTCTTTGGGTCATCGCACGTGCCCCACTACAATGCAAGAGCTTTGGGATAATACGGTGACGCCAAACAGGACTTTGCAGCAGCTGATTTATAGCTGGTTCTCGCAGAAGTATTTGGCTATGAAGAAGAGATCAGAGGACGTGTTAGGGAGGGCCACTGAGCTTTTGGATTCTTTAAAGAAGGTTAAGGGTCAAGCTAGAGTGCAAACTTTGAAGGAGCTAAGGCATGTTTTGGTTGCCCATTCAATGGCGAAGAAAACAGTGATGGTTAAGGGTGGAGTTGCCTTGATTTCTAGTTTATTGGGTCCTTTTACGACTCATGCTGTGGGTTCTGAGGTAATTGGTATTCTTGTGAATTTGGATCTTGATTTGCCATCCAAGGCAAATTTGAGGCAGCCTGCAAAGATTTCCTTAGTTGTGGATATGTTGAATGAGGGTTCGATTGAGACCAAGATTAATTGTACGAAATTGATCGAAATGTTGATTGGAAGAAAAGATTTGGGATCAGAAAATGTGTCGAGTTTGAGTCTTTTGGCGGGTTTGTTGAGGTTGGTGAAAGATAAGAGACACCCCAATGGAGTATTGGCTGGACTCGGTTTGTTAAATACCATATGTTTAGATGAATCCGTTAGGAACTCCGTTGTGAACATTGGGGCAGTTCCTCTATTAGTGGAGCTATTGCCCGGTTTGAATAACGAGTGCTTGGAATTAGCACTTCATATTTTGGAGGTTCTGTCGACCATTCCGGAGGGTAGATTGGCTTTGAAGGACTGTGCCAACACAATCCCTAATGTGGTCAAGTATTTGATGAGCAAATCAGAGAGCTGTACTCAGCTTGCATTATCAATACTGTGGGCGGTTTGCAATCTTGCACCAGAAGAATGTGCAGCGCTTGCTGTGGAGGCAGGTTTGGCAGCGAAACTACTTCTTGTAATACAGAGTGGCTGCAATCCTGTGTTGAAGCAGCGGTCAGTTGAGCTCCTGAAACTGTGCAGTCTAAATTACACGGCTACTATATTTATTTCCAAGTGTAAGCTTTCCAGAACGATAGAGTGAATGAAATTGGCAGATTGTTGATACATAGCATTTCTTTTACCTCGCAAGAGGCGAAGGAGCTCTTGGGATCCGATGGAACTCGTGGTGGGGGTTGGTAAGGTACCCCTCTCACTCGCCTGTGTATATTAAAGAGCTTTGATACATAGCATTGATTTTCCATAATAGAAGCATCATAACGTGTATCTTAGGCTAATCACATGTTGTGTACCTGGCAATCCACTGTCTCTAAGCTGGTGGTTTTACCAAAAATCTCTTAGCGAGCGAGGTTGTTGTTGAATTCAATTGTTTTTGTTTGCCAAAGGGAACTGAGCTGGGTCATGGATTCGTGATTGTTTCCATCCTCAACAAATGTGTAAAGTATGTCTCTAATGGAGCTTTGGTGAGGTTCTGGTGGTTTGGAAAGTAAGGAAGGCGTTTGGGAATATGCAATTCGTACAGGGATGTATCATCAGTTGTATTTGTAGTCACTTGTATGTTGTTCCGTTGATCCCCAGTTTTACACCCTTAATTTGTAAGGGTTTTGTGGGGTGGAAGTATATTCTTTTATTTCAGTTCTTAAGTATCTTTTACCCCGAGTCTCAAAAGCTGTAGAATGGCAGAGTTTCTTGCTTTCATTGTAAAATCATGCTTGAAGAGCACCCGTTCGTATTTATACATGCTTAAACTATTCCATTTTTCACTTTTGCTTGGGGCTTCTTTCAAATCATTCTTGTCTGTGTATTCACTCTTGAAGTTCTCTGCAATTTGTGATTTTTGCTCTCTAAGGTCGGGATGCAGAGTATCCTTGGTGCTTAATAATTATCACTCCTTTGTTTTTTTGAAAGATGTATTTGAATGGGGGGATAGAAAGGAAGAGATCATCAAACTCGACTTTGTCTGGAGCTTTTGAAAGTTCTGGAGAAGCGGGGATGATGATATGGCATAGAATTAGCAATTACAGTCCTGTAATCCACGGTTGTTTGCTCATATAGCGCTGGAGCTTGTATGTTAATCTACAGATTTTGGTCACAGCAGAGCAAGGAAATGTAGAACTAGGAGTGGATTGTTAGAGACGTGGCAGGCCTCCAAGAACAGCAAACTTAATTGGCATTAACAGAAAACTAGGGTTTTACCAAACTCTTCCTCCCATTATATAATTTTTTTTATTTAATATTAAATTTATTAGTTATGAAAGTTCATAATTTTTTAATTTAATTTTTATAAAATTAAAACATGAGTTTAATGAATTAAATTAGTTTTGTTAATTAACTTTATTTTTTATAGTTTCATTAACCAAAAAACTAAAGAAGAAGGGGGTTTTATTGTACCCCTCCTCACATTATATTATTTGCTTGAATATTTTTTTAATCTTTGTTATTTTTTTCAATTTACTTTTTATAAAATTATATCAAACTTATGACCTGAACCATAAGTTTGATGGGTTAATTTAGTTAACTCGAGTTTTTTTTTTTATTTGATTTTTTTCTTTTTAATTTCATCCTTCAACATTAGATTAATTGAAAATTAGACTTTATGATTTGTTTTGGCTACTTTTTATGAGGTTATTCTAATCTTATAACTTGAGTCATGAATTTAGTAGATTAACCCTAGTTGACTCAAGTTATTTTTTTTGTGCACTAATTCTAATTGGGTTTTTTATTTTATTTTTTAATATTAGATTGATTGAGAATCAAATTTTATAATTTATTTTAATTTATTTTTCATTGGGTTATCTCGATCTCACGATCCGGCTTATGGATTTAATAGGTTAACCCAAGTTGACTCGAATTATTTTTTAGGTCCTTTTTTGTAATTGATTTTTGTAATTTTTTTTTTAACATTGAGTTTATTAAAAATTAAGTTTTATCTTCTTCATATTTTTTTTGTGATTTACTTTCTTTGATAACAAAGAGGTAGAAAAGACATGTTTCACTAAAAACAATGAGATGCAATCCTAAAAAAATAATGAAGAATAGCAAAGTTTTATAGCAAAATAATTGACAATGCAACACCCTTCTTAAATCAACTCTCCCAATGATATTTGTGTCTCGTTCATTTTCCAACCACTTGTTATATTGAAGATGATTTGGTAAAAATATAATAGATGACATTATCTTTTATAAACTCAACTTGTCTGTTGTTTATCAGCTTACAAACTTGCTATAATATAATTCTTGTAATTTTTTAGTTGAATGGCTTTGGATAAAAAGGTAAAGATATTTGATGTATCTTGTTTACAATAATCACAATGAATTGTGAGGTAGGACAATATGAATCTTTGAAGAACTCAATGTGTTAAAGGAAATAATTTACAAACTTTAATTAACCAGATAAGTGTCAGAAACAATATTTTGATGAGGATGTAAAAAGGGATAAAGAGGTATATTCATAATGAACTTTTCACTATTGACTTCCATATACGAGGGCTTCCTTTTAAAGTGAATGATTTGTCTTATCATATTTGTTAATCAAATCTTTATTTTCTCAAGAAGTTATCTTGTTTTTGTTCGGGTTAAACTCTTATATTTGCTTCTTATAGATCTTGGTTGGAGTTGATATTTAGGGATGAGCTTATATTTCTTCTGTCAATGAAAGACATGCATTGTTGCAAAGCTAATAAATATTATATGCATGCAAGAAAAAAAGAAGATAAATTAAACATGAGTTCACTCTGTAAAAGGTGGCAACGGTCATCATTTGAAGTTATTATCACACTGATAAGGAAATTTATATTCATCACAGTCAATTTGTAATAATCTAGACTCTTTTATAATCTAGGTAACAACTATTTATCACCCAAAAGTCTTGGAATTCAGGATATTACATGTTAAGCTTTTTTTTTGATATAATTTACAGATAACACGTACAACCTAAAGTTATGTTCTAATATTTAAGTGAACATAAATATGTTTTCTGTCAGGACTCAAAAGAATATCAGATTTGTCCAATGAAGGTCTTTATAAAAGCAATATAGGGGCGTTGCGAGAAATGATTAAGGGTTGTACACCCACTTTTACCAAACATATACTCAGATATGAGTTCATGCATTATAACCCTGACCAATAGTTGTAAGACAAATCATTAATTCCCCACCTAACCTAAAAACTTATATATGTGTGCTTTTAAAAATTAAAACATGGGGCACGTGGGTCAATACTATAAAATGCATGATCAACATGTATAAAAATTAAAGCATATAAGAAACATTAAAGAAAATGCATGTTAAAATAAATACACATACCAAATAATTAAAACACAACAATCAGAGAAAAAATAAAGCTTAGTCCATAGGAAGTCCTTAATAGAGTTGCTATTTTGTTGTACATGCATGGCATCTCAATCAACATTCTCTCGAAGTTGGATCTTTGAGGTGATGGATGGAAAGGACAAAGAATTCTTATTCTTTATTAGGAAAAAAAAGAAGATGGATTAGCCATCTAGTATTTTGATCATTAAAAACCTTAATAGGTCTCATAATCTGGATACAGGGATCTGGATAAAAAGACTGGTTATTTATAAAAATGATGTATCATTCATAGTATTTTTTACTTAAGATTAGATGCATTCTTTATTTATTTAACATGAAATAAGATATTATTATATTTTTTAATTGTTGGTCAGTCTAATAGTCAAAGTGAATCCATCATGGCAGAATAGAACATAATTTTATGGGTCATGCCTAAGCATTCAAAAATCAAAATATATTTTTTGTATTTTTTTTCTATCAGAGATACATCTTAAATATAAATTTGTAATAATTAATGTGATGAAAAAAAATAAGTTTTTTTGGTATTTTTGAAATATAGGCTAAGTTCTCATAGATTTTATAAATTGATATTAAATTCAAAAATACACGCAAAGATATTTATTAAAATATCTTTTAAAGAAATATAAAATTTAAAGTAAAGTTATTTATTTATTTATTAAAGAAATATTTTTATTGTTTTCATGGAAATGAATCGATTTATTTAATACAAAAAAAGTGTCTCACATATAGCTAGATTATAATTTCAAATATTAAATATAGGAAAGTAAAAATAATGAGAAATTAAAAATTAATTGCAAAACAATCTTTTAAAAATTAAAAATTTATTAAAAATTAGACCAAAACCACAACAAGACACCAATAATATTTTTATCAAGCTATTTTAAATAATATATCAACTTAAAACCAAGCAACATAAAAAATATCACACAAATCTTATTACTTTCACAAGTTTCATTCAAATTTCATGATAATTCAAATAAATCAACATAAATCTAAACATAATCCAAGAATCAAAAATCAATGCTCAATGCAACATAAATTCAATCACAATCCCAAAATCATTATTTAATGTTCAAATAACAATTACAATCTTATAAAAATAAAACTCATAATCCAAAATAAATTATCAAATAAAAAAATCAATTCAAATAAAATAATGTCTAAAAAGTCCAAAATTATGCACAATAATAAATATTTTATCCTAAAATTTTCACAGCAATAATTGTTTCAAAATTTTGAGGTTGCGAATCAATCTCCTGAAGTGTTTGAACGTTGAAGTATTCAAAATCTACTGTTATTGAGGTCGAAGGGCTCCTGAAACAGTGGTGGTGCATGTATCCATGCATCACCACTGTTGACATATTGTGTATGCATGCGCCACCGCTACTAGAGGGGAGTGTGATTGTGGATCTAGTGCTCCTCTTCGCTCTTACAATAGTGGTGAAGCTCGACGCTGCTCGAGGAATGAGATTTGAATATATATATATTGACTTTCTTTCTCTTCCACTTTCTTTAATTCATCCCCTCTATGTACTAACTTTCACAACAGTGGAGGTCGTGTCTCCTTGTCTGTTTTCACTGTGAGGAGGAGCTAGAGCAACGTCGGTTGAGATGTGGAGGAGCTGCCAAGTGTGAGGCTGGTGTAGAGAGAAGCCATGAGGGGAGTTAACCAATGGTAAAGAGAGGCTATGGGTGCCGATGGATAAGTTACTCATGTTGGCTGAGGCTATGGTGGCTCACAACGTAGAGCTCTTGGGCATTACATTGCTGGAGAGAGACGGTTGTCGTGGGAGGAGATTTGGGTTGGAGAAGCAATGTCAAGGCGTCAGTTGGAGAGGCTGATTTATGGTTGGCGGTGGTCAAATGATGCGTGGCGATGGGGGCAAAGAGAATGCTGGTCTGGGTGTTTAGTTGTTGATGGGTGGTGGTATGGTGAAGGACGAAGGTTGTTGGCTGGGTGAGATATGGAGTTACAAAATTGGTTTATGGATGAGGGAGAGAGGCCCCTTTTTTCTTTCTTTTTTTTGGCCTTTTCTTGGTTTTGGAATGCATGTGTATAAGTTAAAGAGAAAAGTGTGGCCAAATGGTTTTTTGGCCTTGTCTTTTCTTTTTGTTTCTGGCTAATGCTTCTTTTCCTCATGTGTGTCAGATTTTTTTATTATTTATAAGTAAAATAATTTTTTTTAAAATTGCTTAGTTTTAGGTAAATTTTGTGATCAAACAATTCAAAATCATTTTGAATTTTTTTTTTTATATATATATATATATATATTTTATCCTCTTGTTTAAATATATTCTTGTTGTTTTGATTTTTTTTTAAAAGCAACGTTAATAATTAACCTACCAGATGAAAAAAATAAATCAATAATTTTAAAATAAGTGTTTTAAAAATTAAATGCACCTAAAGTAAATTTTTAAATTTTCAATTCCTTTGAAAAAATTGAAAATATAAAAATGACATAAATATATCAAAAATATATATTTTAGATTTTTTGCTATTTTTTGATTTTAAAAAAGAAAGAAAGAAAAGGGGGATAAAAAATCCACTTATGAAATTAATTAAAAAAGTTCAACATATTTATTAAATTTGAACGAATGCATGATATTTTGCATTATTAAAATTATTCTAGGAAGAAACTTAGTATCCAATCTAAGTAAGAAATAACTCTTATAATGACCTTATAATGAGGTAATTATCGTTTGAGATAGTTAGTTAATAATATTTTTTAATTATTTTTCATTTAAAATTTACCAAATTAATGTTATTTTAAATGTTTTCATGATCTTGTTATATAATAAAAAAAACACTTAAAATGTATAAATAGTAATACGATGCTTTTAAAAACTAAAATACTTGAAAGAAACATATTTCATCTCATTATTAAATATTAAATAAACACTGGTGAAAATTATTTCAACTCGTATCATTAGGTGCAGAAGTTTTCACACCATCAATAAAATGGAGCCTATGGACTGATACGCAACAAAAAATAAATGATGGAAATTAGTTCAAGTACAGGGCACTCAAAAGGGCTTTTCGCCTCTGTTCGGCGCTGTAGGAAACGCGCTTCAATCTGCAGGGCCCATGACTGGCCACAAGGATTGAGGATGCGGTGCCACCAAACAAGGGTGGGACCGTAATTTCAAGAACTGTCCCGTAAAGGCTCAATAAAGGGAGTTGGGTTGTCTATTTATACGGTATTCAAATTTAATTTTGATTTTTTGAGCGGTGCGGTGACCTACAATACAATACAACAGCGAAATCTTCAAGGGTCTTTTGATAATTTCATACTTATGTTACCTGCCCGACACAACAAAGAACAGCGGAAGGCTGCACTGCACAGTTCACAAGGTATAGCTTTTTATTCTATTTTATATATTTCTACTCTACACTCTTCTTCCCTGTATCGCCGCACCATGGGAAGGTATGGTTCCCATTCTTTAATGCCTTCGTTGCAATTGTTTCGATTTTCATCGCTTTCTTTTCTTGTCTTTCATTTCATGTGGTGAATTTGAGCTGTCCAGGTACTTATTGCTGCTCACTGTTACTTCACTTCTTCTTTGTGTGTGTGTGTGTGTGAGTCCCTTTTAGTTACTCTTTCCTTGTCATTATTAGCCTTTTATGTGAACCTGGGCTGCTGACGATTTCGCATTTTGGTTTCCTTTTTGAGTTGCGTGAGAAAGCTTTAGTGCTAGAGAAGTAGAATATACATAGAATCATAATGTCTTTGATGATGACGAGGGAGAGTTTCTTACTTACACTCTAGTAACCAGAGATAGAGATCAGATAAAAGAGCAAAAATAAATCATGCAATGTAGAAAATATGTCTCCTTTCAGTTGATTCTTTGTGTACTATGTATGTGAATGAGAGAGGGTGCCTTCTGCCATCTATCCTTTTCTTTTCGTTTTCTTTCCCACACGTTTCTTGTCCCGTGGATGTGATGGGTCTTGATATTTTTATTATTCTTTGCCTTTTCCTGTGACATCTCAGGGTTCTTTGTTGAAACAGATTTTATCTCTTCTTGTTGGCTAGTGCGGAGTGTTGTTTTCTTTCTTAAACGGAACCCCGAAATGCGGATGTTTGAAGCAAATAGCTATAGAAACGTAAAGCTAGATGCGAGTGCTGGTGCTGGTGGCCAAGTTCTAGACCTAGAAACTGCCATTAAGGATGGCATTTTGGGCGGCGTTACCGGCGGCGGTTTAGTTTGTGCTGGTGTGGCGGAGAAATTGGATCTGAAGAAGATGGTTGAAGAGCTTGAATCAATAGAAGTGCCGCCGGTGTTTATATGTCCGATTTCGTTAGACCCAATGCAAGACCCAGTGACTCTTTGCACCGGACAGACTTACGAGAGATACAACATCCTCAAATGGTTCTCTCTGGGTCATTGCACGTGCCCCACTACAATGCAAGAGCTTTGGGATGATACGGTAACGCCAAACAGGACTATGCAGCAGCTGATTTATAGCTGGTTCTCGCAGAAGTTCTTAGCCACGAAGAAGAGATCAGAGGATGTGCAAGGAAGGGCTATTGAACTTCTGGATAATCTGAAGAAAGTTAAGGGTCAAGCTAAAGTGCAGACTTTGAAGGAACTTAGGCAGGTTGTGGCTGCACATTCTACGGCAAGGAAGGCTGTGCTGGATAATGGCGGGACTGCCTTGGTTACATCTTTTTTGGGCCCCTTTACTACTCATGCTGTCGGGTCTGAGGCTGTTGGAATTCTAGTGAATTTGGATCTCGATTTTGCAACCAAGTCGAATTTGAGGCAACCTGCAAGGATTTCCTTAATGGTGGATATGTTGAATGAGGGTACTATCGAGACCAAGATTAATTGTACCCGATTGATGGAAATGTTAATGGAAGGGAATGATTTTGAGCATGAAAATATGTCGAGCTTGAGACTTTTAGCTGGTTTGTTGAGGTTGGTGAAAGACAAGAAACATCCAAATGGGTTATTGGCTGGACTTGGTTTGCTAAAGAGTATTTGTACACATGAATCGGTAAGGGGCTCAGTTGTGAGCATTGGAACAGTTCCTCCATTAGTGGAGCTATTGCCCAGTTTGAATAATGAGTGCTTGGAATTAGCGCTCTATATTCTGGATGTTCTTTCAAGTATTCCCGAGGGAAGATTGGCTTTGAAGGTTTGTGCCAACACAATACCGAATGTGGTGAAGTTATTGATGAGGGTTTCCGAGACATGCACGCGGCTTGCTTTGTCGATATTATGGGCAGTTTGCATGCTCGCACCAGAAGAATGTACTGCACTTGCTGTGGAGGCGGGTTTGGCAGCCAAACTACTACTAGTAATACAGAGTGGTTGCAATCCTGTGTTGAAGCAGCAGTCGGTTGAATTATTGAAATTGTGTAGTCTAAATTGCACATCTACCATTTGTATTTCCGAGTGTAAGCTTACGAGAACAATACAGTGAATGTGAGAATTTGCTGATATATACCATCCGTTTCACCTGTCACAAGATGGATAGGGGCTTGAGCTCGGGAGATTAGATGATGCAAAATGGGGTCGTAAGGTATTCGTTTCTCTCGCTTGTATATAGATCAAAGATCATTGATACACTGTATTGGATTTACATGATAGAAGCGTCATAATGTGGATTTAGGCTAATTGCATATTGTGTAATTATTAATCCACTCTCTATAAGCTGGCAGTTCGCCAATTTTTTCTAATATATAATAACCCAAAGAGGTTATGTTGTTAAATTGGGCTGTTCTTTTCTTTCGCCAAACTGCCGCCAATCCGATCCCTAGTTTGGTGATAGTAGCCATAGTCAAGAGAGCGATAACGTGATGGTTTTTTGGCCGGAGTGGGGTGATGACAATTCGGTGAGTGGATGTGGGGAGGGAATTAACCCTTGCAGATGGGCTTGCATTTTTCCCTTGTAATTTTAGTTAATTTTCAACATCCCATTTGGGCTATCGCTCTCTGTGGAGAGCGCGTATATTTTCCTAACTGTTTAAATTGGTGTTTTACTATGACTCGGTCATTGCAGTATTTGTGAGGACTCTGCAGTCTGCATTCAGTGTAAGCTCATGATCTGTATCTTTTATTGGGACTTTTTACCTTTCCTAGTTTGTAGCTAGTTTGTAGGTAGTAAGCTTAATCGTTGACATAATAATTCATGTCAGTTTCTCACTGCAATATCAAATTAAAGCCTCTGCCTGTGTGCACCCCACACGCATATGAGCCTTTTCTGTTCAAGAATAGTAATAGCAGATGAGAACCTGTTGATGCGTTGATTGAGTTGATGTTTCAACCTCTCTCTCCTTCCATTTTCTTTGCATCGTTTGATGGGAAGCGGAACAGGCAGGATCGTTGAAAATTAATTTTGGTTTTGCTAAATAGCACTGTCAGAAGGTTGCAGAAATCGCTGCTGCAATTCACAGAGCAATGCATTTTTCCTGCCGTATATTGAATTTCAATAGTTAAAGAGACGGTGGAGCAAATGGACGTAGGTTTTGGATCTGCTGGTCAAACCAAGTCCAGAGTCACCAAAATTTTAAGGACCTGCCCGTTCACAATATCAATGCTTTCAACTAGGTGCGTTGTTACCTAAAAGTACATGCTTTTCCAGCCGGAATCCCGTAAGACAGTTCACTGCCAAGATTTGGATAAGCAAGAAGGATTCCAGGGGCCCTGGATTCCTCTTTTGCTGTCACCTCTTTCGCCACAAAAAAAAAAGAGGGGTTGTTGTTTGGGGGGGGGGGGGGGGGGGTGTGATTAAAAATGAGTGGGAAAAAACTGCCTAATCCCATCTTCGAATGAGAACCAGAAATATCGATGCTAAAATATAAATACAAAACGCTTGAATTAGAAGCTAGTCCCTCCATATTGACTCCATGACAGCAAGAGTGGATCAATTAGAAGCCCTTCTTTTTCCCTGCACTTTTTATAAAAGAAAATTGACCGTTGTCGTCTTTAGGCCAGCTTCTACCGCCATACCCGAATCATAGATACTCTATAAGTAGACTGAGTATTGCATGGCATTGCTCAACTTATACTCGAAACTAGCCTACAAAGAGCATTGTCCAAGGGGACAGCTGGAAAGTGTAGGATAAGAACTGGGGGGTATTACCTCCATTGTATGGTCTCAAGCCCATTTCACCTTCCCTTTAAAGAGAAAGAAAGAATAATGATGATGATGATTGGTCAGCAACTCTGACCACCTTCAACTTACATCACCCATTTGGTTCAAAACTTTAATAGAAGCATAATTTTATTAGCTGAGTCTTGTAAGATCCTCTGTCGCCATATTCAATGATCAAAAAACGCAAGCGATCTTCATTGTTTTCTTGTCCTGTCTGAATTGTCAAAACATAGGAGTATGCTCTAGGGCGTATTATTGACAAGCAAAAGCATGATGCCACGAGTATTGGTTGTTTTGTTATTCAAGCCTAGCTGGTGTCTTAACTCTGTCAAGGTCGGCAGCACTTAAGCTTCACATCAAAGGTGGTCAGCTTAAGAAAATGTGAAAAACATTGTTTCACATAATAAATCTTTAGCCTTCTAGCTTGTCTGCCTTTAAATTCAATGACTACGTCCAGCTAGCATCAAAGGTGGTCGGAGTCTTGACTCTGTCTAGGTCGACAGCACTTAAGCTTCACATCAAAGAAGGTCAGGTTAAGAAAATATATAGTGAGCTTAATTACAAGATCCTTTGCGGCGCTAAATTGGAGTAGGCAAGTTCAGATTGTCCACACCTATCGCAGGTGTGAGGACCGGCTTGCTGATTTAATTTGGCCTTCTCGGTCGCTAGGGGATCGTTTCTCGGGTGATTCTCAGGTTGGAATCCTTCTTTGAAATTTTGAATTACCTGCACGGACGATGATCCGGTACGGTACAGAAGTGGCGTTACCCCGAAATGGTCGCCTGTATTCATTTCTCGGCGGAGGCCCCTTATTCGTTCCCATCCATGATTCAGTATCCACCCTACATGGTGTATGCCATGCAAAACAACCCAGATAAAGAAGCCCAGGATGTAACCTCCAGGCTTGGTTGTAGCCTGCCTCAGTTCTTGGATTGCAATTAATATCCAATTCAAACAAAACAAATCGAGCAACCATTCATTAGTTGCATTGTGGATCAGATCTGCAGCTAGAAAGTGACCCTTGAAATATGCAAACATTTTTACATTTTATTTTCATTTTAATAAAACACGCTCACAAAACAAAACACTATTTATTAAAATAGAATCTTTTTTGAAAAATTTATCTAGTAACTCTCTAACTCCGCTGCTAAGTATTAACAGGTTAGTTAATGGTAGCTGTAGTAATATATTGAAGACAGGTTTGCGGGTGTGTGGATTTGAGTATAAATGTTTGCTTTAGATTTTGATGAAGGAAGAATTGACTTTTAGTGTGTTGCTTGATAATATGATCTAGATGTGTTAGCAAATGTAAATTAAAATAAAATTAATTTTATTTTTATAATCTCTTATGATTATAATTCCAATACCTAAAAAATATTAATATCAATTTGAATTTATTTTGAAAATCATTTTTAAATATAATTAAAATGTATTATTAAACACGTATCATAATCACAGTCTAAATATAGTTTGATTGTTAACGCTTTAAAGAGTGTGTTAAAAAATGTGGTAAAGATTGGAAATTATGCATGAAGTCCAAAGAAAAACATAAAAAAACAAAATGATTAATGAATAAGAAAAATACATCAAAGGCTGTCATGGTTTTTTTAAAACTCTTAAGACATCTCTCTTGATCTTCTCGTCATCAGTTTTCTCTCCTATTTTATTCTACTATCAAAGACTGATTTCTAAAATCTTTAAGCATCGATTTATGGAAGTAATCCTTTATTATTATTATTATTATTATTATTATTTCAGCCATCTTCATCCCTTTTGATAACCACTTGTTGAAATTCTCTATTTCTTTTCCTACTCAAAGCTTCAAAAAACATGTCTTCCACGTCATAACCCATGAAAAATCTGTCTTCATGAGGACCGTACGTCGACACCCTTCGTCAATCCTTATGGCATCGATCTTATCACTGTCAACCCTAATGGAATCGTCAGTTGCAACCAGCTCTTACAAGCTCACCATTATCTCTCTTTTAAATTCACAAACAACAATTATATCTTTTGGCAGTCATTTAAATTAGTAAATGACGATCATCCATGCCCTACCAGAACCACACCATCATTGATAGCAACATAGAAGTTAATCCAACCTCTGTCATGGAGGTATAACAGGAACAACTACCTGCTCATAACCACACTAATTATCTCCCTCTCCACTGAGGTCCTATCTTTAATTATTGGTCGTGTCACATCTTATGCCATTTGAACCACTATGACTTCAACATTGACCTCTTCTCTGCAACGTGCATCAGAAATCACATCCTGTAGACGCAAAGCCTCCCGAACTGAATCGAGTCTATCACGACAAACTATGAACCAATTAATGGCGTGGGTGTGCAGAGTCTCATTAGTTGCGTCATGAACTACAGCAGCGACTCTTTGACCCTCCTGTTACAGAGCCAAGTGGAAGGAGGTAAGGATGGAGGGTGAAGAGGATTAGCGACAACAAGGAATTAACAACGACGGCACTGGGAGCGATGACGGGGACAGAATGGTTTTTAGATGAGAGAGAGAGAGCACTAGACTAAGAGAGAGCAATGGGAGAAAAGGAGAGGGGAGTTTGTAGATTTGACGTTGTGGTTGCTGGAGTGGTTGTTATGACTGTGATTTAAAAAAATTATTTTATAAATTATATTTTTAGTTAATTTGATTTAAAAAAATAAATATTTTATTAAAATTATAATTGAAATTGAAATTAAAAAAATAGTTTTAATATGTTTGAATAAGAATATTTTTAAAATTAAAGTTATAAAATAATTTTAAAAAATATATATCAATATTAATGATTTTTAATTTAAATATTATGGATTTAACTATTATTATTACATCATAAAATAAATTATACTTTATACAAAAAATTACTTTAACAAAAAACTATTTATAATTCTATTACGTATCAAAATTCATCCCATAAGAACTATAAAATTAGATAAAATATTATTAAAAATAAAATTAATATTACAATACGAATAAATTTAATTTATCTTAAACTAATTTTTTAAAAAATAAAAATATATATATTATTTATATTCACGTGAATAATGTAAGTAAAATTAATTAATTATATTAAATTTAAAAAAAATATTCAACAAATAGTGAAGACATATCCCTCTATTTACTGAACAGTATCATGAATTAAATTTTAGTTGCATATAAAGCAGTTCAGAACTGCTTTTTTTTTTTCCTTGTATTTTAAATGCAGCAGTATATGGAACCCGACAAATAATAACATGTATTTATTATTAACTAAACAGCTTGTTATATAAAATCACACAAAACATGAGCACAACCACGTTGCCAAACGGCTTCTAAATGGTTGGCTATGTACGGGAAGAAGTGCAACTCATTCGATGAAGTTTACGCAGGTGTGCTGCTCCCAGAATTAAACGCAACCCTTGTAGTTATGATGCTGAGAATAACATAATTGTTTGAAAAAAATTAAAAAATTCTTCGAGGATTGCATTGCTCGGAGTAGTGCAACTTCTGCAACTATACTATTTCATTAATTATGTTTAAAAATATACTAGTTTGTCATTTTTTTTTCAAATATTCTAATTTTAAAATTCTCCCATTTTCATTTAATATAAAATATTATAGAAGTAACTATAAATGGCATGACAAAATGAAGAAAAAAGGAGTATTTGCCACAAGGTCCCGAGTCGACCCGTTGGGCCGATCCGAGTTTAATAATAGTGATTAAAAGAAAATTGAAGAAAATCACGAAGACTATTTTTCAAAATAAAGAACATCAAAGGATGAAATTGAAAAAAAATAAGTGGAAAAAAAAATGATGTTAACTTTTCAAACATGTGACTTAAGTTACGAAATCGGAAGCGCCTTATCTAGAAAAATCACAAAACCCAATTCATAATAATTCAAATGTCAAAGGATAAAATAAAAAAAAATTAATTATACAAAAAGGTCCAAAATAAAAAATAACAATTAAGAGAATGACATCAAATTCAAAATAAAAAATAAATAAGAGGACAACTTAGAATTTTGAATTAAAGGAAAAAATTAAATTCACAAAAAGATCTTAAAAAAAAAGAAAAATCAAAACCAAAAGAATGAGAATCTTATTTAAAAAATAAAATAAAATAAAATAATTTTCATCTTATTTTAAATCTCAATCCATTTTAAATTTTTTAGTTAAATTTATACTAGAATGTATCAGTTTTATTCTATATGTTCCATTCCGGTCTTAAAAAATTAATGAATCAAATTAAAAATGATTCAATTTAATTAATTGAATCACCAAAGTATAAATAATTGTTTTTATTATAATTTTCAATAATAATGATATTAATAATAATATTGAAAATTATTATTACTATTTTCATTAACAATAATATTAATATTTTAAAATTAGATTTATCACTAATATATATTGTAATGTTTTGAATAAATAAGTAGGAAAATACAATAAAACCCTTGGTGGCTTAAAGTGTAGGTATAAATGAATGAGGGGTAGTGTAGTAATTCAACAAAACTTGATAAATATAAATAGAAAGTAAAAAAAAATAAAAAAATAAGTAATCTGAAAGTTGAGAGAGAATCGGCAGGAGAGAGAAGGGAGAAAGAAGAAGAAGAGAAAAGAGGAAAATTAGAAGAAAAATAGAAAGGAGTTGAAGGAAATAAGTTTAAAGGTAAGATTATATATAAATATGTGTTGATTAAGTTTTAATTTTGGTTTTGATAAATGTTAGGGTTTTAAAAATTTATGTTTTGGGTTTGATTGATGAATTAATTGAATATTATGAGTTGATTGTTATGGGTAATGGATTATTTGGTGGATTTTGAGAGATTGAATTGAAAGATGATGATTTTAAGTTATGATTTTGTTTGAATGGTGAAATTATGTTAGAAATAAGGAAATAACAGTGGGTTTCTGTTGAAATTCTGGGTTGGAGGTTGAAGATGACGAAAATTCATTTTAGTCCTTCAATTTGTGGCAATTACAGTTTAGTCCCCAAACTTTGAAAAATTACAGATTGGTCCCTGGGGCATATTCCGAGATTCTGAACAGAATAAAAGATAAATTATGGGAAGAATTCCTGTATAGTTATGAAATTTTAACACTTTCAATTTGGTCCTTCAATTTGACAAAAATTACCATTTGACCCTAAAAATTTTGATAAAATTACAGAATGGTCCCTGGAGTATAATGAGATGATCTGGACAGAAATGAGGATTAATTATGGTCAGAATTCAGTATAGTCATGGACTTATGATAATTTTAGTTTGGTCCTCCAAATGGATAAAGTTACAATTTGACCCTTAAAAATATGATAAATTACAGATTAGTCCCTAGCTGTAATATTAGCTTTTTCAGATTGGTTTGATGAATAATTTAGGGTTAGTTAGTGAAGTATTACCAATTTTATTAATTGTTTCATTATGGATTAGATTTCGAGAAAATCGTTAATTTTTTGGTTTTTAGGAAAATAACTAGTTTAGTCTAAATACATATAGGGTTATGAAATAGATCCGTAGTTAAGTGTATTAAATAGGTTATATGTTCTTTTGAGTCATTCTTGAATATATTTTCTTTATATTCAGATAATCCTGATATTCTACCGGCGGGACGTCAGTAGGATTTTCTTCGGTGTTTGCTTTTGATTTCTGTTTGCTTTCGAGTCAGGTGAGTGGATAATTTTCCATATGCAAGAGAAATATTATAAATATTTGATTTGTTAATATGAATTGGATCATGCTTCTTGATAATATATACGGTGACTATTATCCTTATTATGATAAGCATGATCATTTGTTGAATCTGAATTTTTGATATGAACCAGTATGTTTTTTAGATTGACTTCTGAATTGATAGCTCCTCATTTGATTGATGACATGAGTTGAGCCTTGAGATATTAATATGTCTGTTTGAGTATGATTATGACCCTATGGTATGTCAGTCAGAATACCCATGCTAACAGGGTAGTGTTAGTCTTTGTGCACATCGTATCTGAACCCTAGTTGGTCGGGGGAGTCACCAACCTGTGTGGACTGATCATCCCACAGTACGGAGCCTCATGCTCATTGCATTTTGATTTTCTGACGATTTTACCATATGACATTCTTGTTATGGCCTATTTGATAAACCTTTTTATAAAAACCTAAAGTCATACTTGTATATATATTTCTCATTATTGTATTATCTCGTGTGTGTATATTGAACGTTATCTACTCACTGAGTTGTTGAACTCACACTCTCATTATTTATTATTTTCAGGCTTATAGCTTGATAGAGATCACTTTTGTTGGACCTTCAGAACCTGCTCTTTTGGTTGTAATTCGTACATTTTCCTTTATATCTAGTTAGTGCTCCAAAACTATAAAATTATATTAACTCTTGTATTAAGACAATTCAATTATATTATGAAGTTGATTTTGTTATTAATATTGCGTTGAACTCTTATTGAGTTAAGATAAATTTGTATGTAAGTTTGGGTTTGCATAGGTATGGAACCTTAGAGGGGAACGTTGCCTATGTGCTGGTCATGGATCCAGGATTCGGGTCGTGACATATATAGTTTATATTCATATTATTTTTTTTATATTTATATTTTGTAGGAATTTGAGCAAAACAAAAAATATTTTAAATCTCATTAGCCTTAATAACATTCATCTAACTTTATATTTAAAATATTTGTTTTAAAAGAATATTTTATTTTATGATATTTTGATTTTTTTTAAGTTGAATTATTTTAAGTTAAAGATTTATTTAATTTTGTCTATTTAGAAATATTTTAAATTTTAAAATTATATTTGTATGGTATTATGTTTGCATTGTATAATTTATAATTAATTTATTTTAAATTTAAATTATGTTTATTGAATATATATATATAAACAGTACAATCTTGAAATGATAGCTCAAAATATTTTAAAACTAAAAATTTTATTTTAATTAAAAAATAAAACCTCTAACAAAATAACATTAGCAACCAGAGAAAAAAAAATAATTCAAAGAAGATGGTTGTTGGAAGTACAAATTCTGTTGATAATACATAAGAATGTATGATTGATTCATGATAAGTAAATCTATCGTGAAAATTGTCCTAGGATGCCAACTCATTATCTTTCCTCCTCTCAAGATTCCGGTCGGTATTGAGTTCAATTTTTTTCAAAAAATATTTATTATTTTAAATTAATTTTTTTAATGCATATAAAAATAAAAAATTTTAAAAATATTATTTTAAAATAAAAAATATTTTTACTACCATCTCAATACACGTGGAAGTCTAGAATCAAACAAACACAAGGACCGCCTGCGGATTTTTTTTTAAAAAAAAAAAGGAAAAAGGAAGAGAAGAGATCCATAAACAGATTCATAGTCTACCCTTATCAACCAATCAGCTCTCATTGCTTCTACTCCGTTTTTGTCTGTTGTGTTGTCAGCTTGCCATCTCTCTTCCCTAACCTGAACTGTAGCACTGTACAATCAAATCAGGTTCCCTCGTCATCTCTCGTTTAATTGTTTTTTTGCATAAAAAACTCCCAGTTTTCAATTGCCATCTGCTTACAATTTTATTTACTCATCTTCTAAAACATCTTGTAGTGATTCAACTACCAATACAACATCCATGCATACATATTCATATATCCAACAACACTTGACAACATTGAAACGAAACCGAACCCTAATTTTCTCGCTTTTCTAAACAAACCCTCTTCTGTCTTTATCTCTGCGCCTAAAACCCATTCTCGTTTCTCCAATTTCACAATTTAAGCCCTGGGGTTCCAATTTTCGGAAACGATGGATCTTGAATTGGTGATGAAGGGTTTAGATTTTTCCAGGAGAAAAAAGAAATTGCTGATTTTTCTAGCTGTGTCTGGTCTGTCTGGCTATGGGGTTTATAAGGTGTATAATTTGCCTGCTGTGGTAAGAAAAAGGAGGAAATTTATGAGACTTATGGAGGCTTTTATTTCTATTGCTGAAATGGTTTCCGATTCCGCAGAGACTATCAGTATTGTCTCTAAGGATTTGAAGGAGTTTTTGCAATCTGATGCGGATAAAATCCCCAATAGTTTAAAGCAAATTTCGAAGATTGCGAAATCGGATGAGTTTTCCGAGTCTTTGATTGGGGTTACTCAGGCTTTGACTCTTGGGGTTCTGCGAGGGTATAATTTGGAGTCTGGAAATGATAAGAAGTTAGGGTCAGGTTATGGGAATTCGAGTTTTTCTGATAAAGTGATGGAGAGGTTGTTTTCTAGTAAAGGGACCGGATTTGTTTCTGTTGTGGTCGGTAGTTTTGCTAGGAATTTGGTTTTGGGGCTTTATTCGAGTGGTGAGGATCAATCAAGATCGAGTTTATCAGATGTGCCTGGATGGATTGGTGTGGTTTGTGATGATAGGTGTAGGGAGCTCATTGCTGATTGCATACAAAAGTTCGTGAGCACGGCGGTTGCTGTTTATCTTGATAAGACATTGCAGATCAATACTTATGACGACTTTTTCACTGGCTTGGCAAATCCAAAGCATCAAAACAATGTGAGGGACGTTCTGGTTTCTATCTGTAATGGAGCTGTGGAAACACTAGTGAAAACATCTCACCAAGTGTTGACCACCAGTTCGACTGCAAAGTCGGGTTCTGCTTATTCAATTGTTGAGCAGGGTGAAGAATTGGGTGTGAACAAAGATGATTATCTCAAGCGGGAAGCATGTATGAAAGATAGGAAGTCTTTTGATGAGGTTCAGAATGGTGGATGGGTTGGCAAGGTTTCATCTGCTTTGTCAGTGCCAAGCAATAGGAAGTTTGTGCTGGATGTGACCGGGAGGGTTACATTTGAAACGATAAGGTCCATTGTGGAGTTCATGCTGTGGAAGATGTCGGATGGGGTGAAAAGAAGTCTTAATGTGGTTCAGGAAGAGGTTGTCGACAGGGGACTTGAAGTAGTCACATATGTTGGGGCTAAGTCCTCTGTTATCGTTACCGTATGCCTTGCCTTGTATTTACATGTTCTGGGTGACTCTAGGGTTCTCTTAACTGCCTAAATTCACAGGGCTCTTCCTTCCCCGTGAAGCAGCTAGAGAGGTCTTGCATGTATATATCCATGTATCACTTGGTTAAAATGATTTTAAAGTGCGTATCCTCATTGTAAACATTCAAGTCTTATTCATGGAATTGCTCTTCTTCTTCTTTTTAAGGAAAAAAAAATTCAGATTTGATGCATAAAAATTAAGATATTACGAACACTTGAATGTTTACACGCAATATGCATATGTCATATGGAAGCCACAGTTCAGTGCTTTTGGTTCCTGTCCATATGTTACAGAGTCTATGCTAAGTCCGTGGCCATTGAAGTGAAGAAAATTGAATTATTTTCCAAACATGAAGAAGAGTGAGAGATGATGTATTGGGAGCCAGTAGAGTTACAGCAAGTTATCAATGTTTCATATGATCAAGCATGCTGAGTTGAGATGAACTTAGTGTTTGTGTCATTTGCAGAGGATAGAATAGTGAGTTACCTGTTGATTTCTTGTGGTTAACAAGTTATTGCAACACAGAAGTTCCGGTATGTATTCAGACCTTTTTTATTCCCCAAAGGAGCTGTTGTGTGTTCATTTGAATCTCATCTGTTTGAAAATCTGCATACATGCTATTTCTTACCAACTCCATCTATCTTGAGTTTGTAGTCCTATTTTTATTTTCCCTCATTGCTATTAGAAAAAAATTGGGATACTTTTATAGTCTCCATTGCCTTGGCAGAGATAAGATGAGATTGATAGACATTCATCTATTATGCTAAAAGGAATGGTGGGGATTATTCAAACTAGTGATGATTCTATAGCAAGAACATTAGAATCTTTTCAGAATTGAAAGTGGATCTGAATTCAAAACTCATAGTGGAGTTTGAGTGGAATAGTCCTGATGGGTTGAACGGGTAGTTCTTCATGATGTTCCCTACCCCATTACTTCAATGGAGACGGTAGTTAAACAATTCTTTGACCGATCCATTGTATTCTGCCACTGCAGAGCTTGTTCTTGTGGCTGGGGGGGGC
>NW_011499849.1:2099619-2119770 GCF_000495115.2 Populus euphratica | reverse complement strand
TGTGCTGGTTGACGCCGTCAAACATCCACTAGACAAGTAGAAGTTCAGACATAGCTGTTGATTTTATTTTAATTTACGCTTGAAAGTGATATTCTAAGCTGATTGGAAACACCTGTAAATTATGCTACAAGGAAATTGGCATTGCTAGCTTATGGTGTGAATTCTGGAGCAAGTCTACGAAATGTTTTGTCGCAACTTGCTGCTTTCATTGGCCGGAGAATGCCAAGAACCTGTGCTAAAAGAGTACCTATGCTTCCAAGTCGTCAATAAAGAAATTCCTTAGGCTGATATGATGTGATAACACATGCTTTTGGACGAAAGAGGTCATTGCACTTCTCCAAGTAATTTCCATGGAGCTTCATTTGTCATGTCCAAAAGGAGGACAAACTCATGCCTTTTTCGAGGCACTGGAATTATCGGCATTGGAAATTGAAGGCGCCACGGTTGTTTACACGTCTTGGACAAGTTTGCTTCGACTGTATGTTTGACTGTTTGCAAGTGTGCTGCAGGCTTTTTCTTTAGGAATTCATGAAATAATATTTTTTAATATTTATTTTTATCATCCGCATATCAAAATCATTACACGGGGTGCAAAAAAGTTATTTGATTTATTTTCTTGTTTGGAGGGATTTCCCAAACATGTTACCAACCATGAAAACTTGTATTCTGGGAAACCACTAGCCCATTTCCAACTACAGAACAGACTAACAAGAAACTACACATAAATAATGGATTACACACGGTGGTGCTAAAATGTAACTTGATTTGTTTTCTTATTCTGGTAATGAATTATTTCTGATCACAACGCAAAGAAAATACAAGAACGTAAAATCTTGAGGCTATAATACAAATAGCAAGAAACAGGATAGACTTCTTAATATATTATTACCAACAGATGCGATTAACTTGGATCATTATTGATTTTACAATTGCACGATAACTAGCTCATGGCTTGTGCTTCTGTGTATATATATAATCCACATGAGCAGTGAGGGTACTTCTCATCAAGCACTCCTCTTCCCCTAGTCCTTCACAACTCTCAACAACCGCAGCCTCAGCTGCCATGGCATCCTAAATATCACACAGAAATCAAGAGCCCAGAATCACAACAAAGAAAGAACCAAGTCACCAAAATCAACGTATTAGAACCAAGTCACCAAAATCAACGTATTATTAGAGTATATGAATACAAACAAAAACGGAGACATGATGATTGAGATATATATATATATATACACACACACACACACATTCATATATATATATAGAGAGAGAGAGCAGGTTAGGTTTTCACCAGAGAGTCATCGGATAGGACTGGCTGGAGGCGAGCAGAACAAGTAAGCGCGAAGCTGAGGAGAAGGGCTACGGTGAAGAGGGTTGTAAGCTTAGACATTTTTTTTGGGTTTTCGTTGCACTTTGGGTTTCTTCTATGGGTCAGAATGAAGAGAGAGCAAGAGGGGTGAAATTATATATAGTGGAGAGGAGAGAGCGCTTGAAAGAGGTGAATAGGTAAGGTCAAAATTCGTTTGAAGCTGATGTAGATGCTGTGTAATAATCAATTAGGTCACGACAAGTTGACGGGATTACATGGTTTATGACTATGCAGTGACTGTCACTACGCTAGGCATTAAAACAAAAAAAAACAAAAACAAAAAAAACAGAAGGAAAATTAGTAACGCGTTGACGGGAGTTTATACTTTATATGCCAAGACATTTGGATTTGGACGAGTACATATTTAAATAGTTTTTAGTTATTGTTTTATGATAGTTAAAATAACGAGGATAGATAAGATAAAAATAAAAATATATTTAGTGGTGGTATGTAAAATTGTGTGATTAATTTTGTATTTTGTTTAGTGGATGGTGAATAAAATAGAATAAAATATACAACAAAATCTATATCCTTGTATATATAACTATCAAACTTGTGTATTTAAAAATATAATTAGATATTTACTTTTATTTTAAATGTTAAAATTAATAAGAGTATATTAATTCTAATTATAAAATTTAAACTAGCCTCATGTGTGAACTTAAGATTTGATGATCAACCTAGGACTAAGGGTTTCAAATGATCTAGATTTAAAAAAAAAAAATTTGTTTTGATTTAAATTAGTTAAAAACTATTGAAAATCAGTGACTTAATTAAGGTAAAACTCGAGTTAAGGATGTATTTAATTTTTTAAAAATAATAATTTTTTGATTAAAATAACATTGTTTCAATTATTTAAAAAAATTTAGGATTAACTTGGAATTTGCTCTGTTAAATTTTAGGTTGAATTTTAAAATCATAATAATAATTAATTATATTATTAGATATTTTAGTTGTATAATTTGAAAATTAAAATTTTTTTACATGAATATTTTAGAAATAAATAAATAATAAATATTGCTTTTAGAAAAATGTTTTTTTTTTTTACTTTTTCTTTGAAGATACATAAATTTACTTTAAAATTATCTTAAAATATTTATTTTTATATTTTTATTACTGTCACTTTAACCAAACATATCTTTACTCTCACTATCTATATATATTTTATTTCAATGCAATAACTAAACACCTTATAAGCAATATTTCCTATATTGTGATGTTAATTCATCGGAATTATGTAAACTGTTTATCTTTTTTGGCTATGAGAAAGTCACGCTATTTCCTTAAAATAAATATAAATGAAAGAACAACGACATCCACGGAAGAAAAATCCTCTCTCTTCGTGAATTAATTGGGTGATCGACTCAAACGGGGAGGTGCATTTCAAGTTTTTTCCATTCATATCCTCTCCGCAAAAAACAAGTTTCCTTTCAATGCTGTGATTTGAATGGATCTCCTACCCATTTAGACATGTAGAAAAAATTTAATGCTGGATTTGATGGTAATTTTGCGGGGATGTTATATTAAATTCATTTAAAAAAACAATCTCAGTTATTTGAATTAGCAGATTCCAAATCCCATGATTAACTTTAACTATAAACTAAAACATATGGGTGCTTCACTATAAACACACTCTCATATTTTCTTGTTAGCTTCAATGTTCATAGCAATTTTTCTCCTTTGGGTCCCCAAATTGTTCATTGTTCTATACTTTGATCATTGTATTTGTTTCTTTTTAATTTAGTCCTTTCAAATTATGTTACCATGATTTTATGTGCTTATATCTATTTTGGTTTGGTTCTCCCACTTGCCATATGCGTTGTAAAATATTTTGACATTAAATTAATGACCAATTTTATGAAATAAAGTTTTAATTTATTGTTGAAAAATAAAATGAGAGATGTGGGACCAAAATTATCATAAAGAAAGAAACAAATTCATACCCAAACTTCATTCTAAAATTGCCATTCATACCCGACCTGAAACAGAAAAGCATAGATTTTTTTATATCCAAACCTAACCTAATTGGATTTGAGGTACCCATAAACCGACTTCAATCACTCAATTGAAGAAGAAGATGATGAAACTACTGTGTTTTTATGAGATGGGTACTTGAAAACTTGGTAGGGGTGTATATTTAAAGTGATTTATTGAGATGGGTTGGTTATAAATTGAAGCTTGAAGCTTTGCAAGTGATTATGGAGAGGGTGAGACCAAGATATTACATAGAGAGAAGAGGGGGGAAAGACTAAATTCTACGAAGACAAGTTTAAAAGACAGTTAATATGTGTCCCCAGCAAGAGATTATCGTATAAACAAATACAAACACAATGTCGAGATATCAAAGTAGGTTCTTTTTGCATTTGGTAGGCCAAACAACGATCGATGCTGGTTAGGAGAAGCCAAACAACGGCACTGGTTAGAAGAAAACGATGTCTTCTACTGATGTTGATTTCATTGAATGAAGTGCCAATCTGTATATATGTATACACACACACCCGCGCGCGCGCGCGCGCCAAAAATCCTCACTATATATATATATATGCACACACCCGCGAGCGCGGGCACCAAAAATCCTTGACATTTCACTGACAGGAGAGCGGGCGTTTTCCTCAAACGGCAGAGGAAAACGAAGACCAAGCCTAGCAAACAGAGAATTAGAAAGCTGCAGATTTCAATCCCCTGCAATCTAATTACAAACTACAGATATTCAGTGAAACAACAGCTATTGATATTATTAGGGTTGATTTCTGTTAGCCAGCCAAACTGTTTTGATCTTAATTATAAAAATAACATCTCCTTCGACCTGAGAGAATGGCCAAACTGTTTTTTTATTATTATGCACGCGCACATTTTCATAATTTCATGCTTGATTTGAGAGGCAAACATTTTGGTGGTAAAGAAAACTCTCTGCTTTTCTATCCAGAGTAGGATTGTCAAGTATGTGATGGATGGGGTCACCACCTATGATGAGATGCAACTGTTCCACTGGGTGGCATCATCATGTTTCTTTATTATTCCAAGTTTCGTCATATCTGCAGTCTTCAGCCTTGATCGGCTGCTCCCATAATTTGCTGCAGGTAAAACTTCTGTAAATGTACAGCATGTTCTTCGTGTTGGCTCCCCAAGAAAGGACGTGGATCCCTCAGTGGCTTCATGCTATTGCCGTAATTTCATGTTAAAAATATATTGATATTCGATGACAAGATAGATGGTTTAATCAGCCAGTGCCATCTCATTAATTAGTTTAATTCATAGTAATCAATTGTGAATTCTTCCTCTCTTCAAATACAACCAAAATGAGCAAAACGAGAGAAAACATACACCATCTCATTAGATATGGGATCCCTTCAAAGGGCACCATCTAACAGAAGTGAAAAAAAGACCCTCTAAAAAGACTCTTTTTTTTTTAATTAGTACAATAAATTAAAAATGTTAGAATTCATTTGGACTCAATTGGGTTTTTAAAAGGCTGTTTAGTGCTATGGCCCAACCATAAAAGAGGTTAGCCAAAGCCCAAATATGGACAACCTAGTTGTTTGCTGTCAGGCCACGTCCATCAACGACAACCTGATTATCCAATGTTGGGCCTAGGTTGAAATGGACACCCTGTTGTCCGTTCTTTATTTTTTACCCCACAAGTACTATTCTCTTTTAACTAGATATGTACGTGCTTCCCTACGCGCATAATTTTTTTTATAAAAAATAATATTCATGTGATATAAACGCATTTAAAAAAAAAATTTGTAGCTTGGGTATAGCTATATAAAATAAATTAATTTTATTTTTAATGAACAATTAAAATAATAATAATAACATTTGAAACTCGTAATCAAAGTTATAAAACTATAAATATTTTATAAAAAAAATCATGAAATTAATTCTCAACCAATCAAATATTAGAAGATTAAATTAAAAAAAAATTTCAATTGCATAAAAGAGTTAAAAAAAATTAAAAATAAAAATAAAAATAAAAAATACATGCACTTTTTTTATTTAAGAGTGAAATAAAAAATAAAATTAAATTCAACAAAATGCACCTGAAAAAACAAAATAAAAAGAACAATAATCAAATTAAAAAAAATATTATATGACGAATTAAGATTCAATAATGAAATTTAAACAAATAAAACTTGTATAAAGGGATCAAGAATAAAAATTTAAAATTAAGAGAATAAGAATTGAAATTGAAATACCAATAATAAAAAAGATCAAATTATAATTTTTTATGAAGAAAAAAGAAAAGAAAGAAAAAGGTTCATATAAAATAAACAACCCCCACCACTTTCAAATGTCTAATATTATAAAAAAAAAATAAACACAATAATACTTCTAATAACATATTAAAATAATATTTTTAATTACTAGAAAACATCTCACATGTACTCAAATTATAAGGATATCTCCCACACACCCTTATTTATGCAACACACATGCCTACATTTTTTTATTTAAATGATATTTTATTTATACAAAAAAAATCACATTATTCTTTATGAAACTAGCAATAATAATATATATAAAAAAATTGTGGGGAGTTTTTAGTTTCAAGACTCAGGTTGTCATTTTATTTTGTTTGAAAATGTGAAAAGATTTTGGTATCCATGTTTGCCAGTATAAAACAAATCGAGAAAAAACACTTACACCCCTATCAAAACTTTAATTAACAATCAAAAGGTAAAAAAAACACAAAATTAGTCCAACACCCAAAAAATATCATTTTTAGTAAACAGTGAAAATAAGTAGTTTTTGTTAATTAGAAAAGGTTGTAAGACGTCTGGATTGTTTTTCATAATGAGATACGAAAATAGGCATCAATTGGAAAGGACTGTTAAGACATTGTTATATCATCAAATGCTAATGACTATTGGATTTGGAATCTAAGGAGTTTTATTATTATTATTGTTGTTGTTGTTGTTATTATTATTATTATTATTATTTTACTAGAACTTAATGAATAGTTTAATCGAGAACTCAGTGTTTGAGACTACACGATTAAAAGAAAAATTCATTTCCAAAAAGGATCCGACAAACTGATCTGCAAACAATAGCTCTTCGGTCCATTTACAGCTCATGTAGGGGCATGAATGAGAATCACAGTGAAGTGTCTCTCACAAGTATTTACAAGGACATACCTCTTAAATGGAACAACTGACAACCTTAATACCAGGCCCGTTGAGACCTCATATAAAGCCCGAGGCTTCTTTTCCTCACCTCTCTTCCTGAGGCTAGCTACTACACTCTGGACCTTTCAGTTCATGGCTGCAACTACCAGCTCCACGAATTACTCTAGCTTCTTCAATCTTCGTTCAAATTCTGTTGAGCCAAGGGTCCGGACCTCAACCAGCCATGGCTCATCACCCGGGTGCGGAAAGCTTGATGGGGTAGCCACGTGGTTCATCAATGGTGTGGCAGGTGCTTTTTTTGCATCCATGGAGAGATGTTCTTGCATCCGTATAGCCACTGAAGATGACGGTGACGAAGCTAATGATGCACCGTTGATTCTCCATGATGGTAACACGAGGCGTCATGAGGGTGGCACTATTAACCGGAGAAGGACGGGGAAAGGCAAGCGGAGTACTGGAGCATTCGATGAGGACTAGAATTTTGCAATATGGCTCCATAAGCAAACTTGAAAAGAAAGGTTCGTTTCGGTAAGTTGTGGGGTTTTAGGATGTGTGAGGTTGGTTTGTTCTTTTTGTTCCTGGAAAATGGCAAGAGGGGTTGTGTTTGATGGTCTGGTCTCTTATGAATTACGACACTGTGATCAAGATGAGTGAAAGCAATTCAATAAGAGCGCTCAGATTATATATGTTGATAAATTTCCACTAATTAAAATTTCTGTTTTTCTTGTGCTTTTGGGTTTGTGCAACGGTAAAATCTCTCCAGTATCTGTTTTCATTATTGTAGCTTTTTAAAGAAAGTTTCAACTGTAATTTTGATCGATCAACTAGCTATGTAATCATCTGGGTCGTCATCTTCGGTATCAGGTCAATTCATGTATTGCTTTCTTCTGCTCAAGAGCCTCATCAACTTGAGGCAGCCTGAACAATTTTTTTCTTTTCTTTAAATTGTTTCATTTAGTTATTTATTTATTTATTTCGTCTTACGAATATAGAATAAAAGGTAAATCAAAAAAAGAAAAAAAAAAGAAGGTAAATTCGGCACTAACGCCTAAACCCTTAAAGGTGCTTTAAGCATTTAAAAATGATAGTGCTTTATTTAAAAAAGATACCCCCCCCCTATGATTTTGAACGGTGCTGCCATTCTTTATCATAAATCATAATGGTGTTTGTTGTTGGATACCTTCTTTTACTGTCACTTGGCTCTCCACGTCAAGGAATCCGAAGATTGGGGCCTCTTTTTATCATAACTAGAGCCAACAGTAACTTGACTGGATTGATTGTTTTTCTGTGGTCGCTTACCCTTCTCACTAGGTGTAAGTCGAGGCTCTATGTTAGAGACCTCATTTTCTATCATGCATCAACATCTTTGCCCTTAAATCCATATCTCTTGCCTCGGTAACATTTAATAGCATCTGAAGCCCAATTCTATCTCTAATGACATGTTTCAGTCCCTCGACATATCTAGTAACTTGTTGCCTATTAGTTTCATGCAGATCATTTCGCTCAGTTAGGCGCAAAAAATCCATTGTTTACTCGTGTACATGGTTCAAGAATCTTGGGAGCACCTCTTATACTTACAGAACATATGCTCATCATAATCAACGGGCAAAAACCTACCTCTCAACTATTGCTTCATCCACTCTTAAGTCTCAGTAGTTCTTTTACCTTTCCACCTCTTAGTCTTCAATAGTCTATCCCACCATGCTAAAGCCTCATATTCTCGTATGCTTATAAAATTGATCACATTCAGTTAACCTGTCACAGAACTTCTCTGCTCCTAAATCACCACTAAAGAAAAATCTCAACCTTTATAAGATAATCTTGATCATATCTATTATTTTCAGCAACCTTACCTTGCTTTTCTTTATCATACAAACACTCATAGTCATACCAACCATAAGGATTTGCATTAACTAATTCCAAAACAAGTTGGTTGCGAGTCTCATCCTTTACGCACGCCTTTCTTCTTTCCCAATTCAAGTTTACAAGTAGTCCAAGTGTCTCAGGTTTGGTTGCAGGGCTATCAATTCTAATATTGGTGTTGTCAAATCCAATTTGCATTTACTTTTCTAAAACTGTTATCGCTATTGAATGATAATCTAGCTGATACCAAACATCCTAAATCCTTTTATCACTCTTATGAGGATAGTTGTCACTAACTGTTCCATGATTATCCTTATGGTTTGTCATCGATTTGGATATTGATCTATATTGATACCACCCGGGCAATGTATAATAAAGATTAAAATAGAGTTCTCAAGCTCTAAAGTTACAACACAAACTATAAGAAATTTAGATAAATGTTTTTAGTATTTTTATTGAGTATGAATAATAGTCTTAATTTTCATAAAATAAACTAGATGTTTCTATCAACTAGATGTTTCTATTGATATTAGTAATAAAATCCTTTATATGAAAGAATTTCTAATTAAAACTTATATAATTAATAGAATCTACCTAGTATTAGGATTCCTAAATAGTAAAATACTAATTAAATTAAAAGTTATAAATTAAGTAAGAAAGAAATAATTAAAATTTAAAATTAACTAGAAAAATAATTTAAACAAGAAAACAATAACTTCATGCTTCTATATGATCCTTAAACTCTTCAGATAATTTTTCAACGTGTTGACCATATACAACACCCAAAAATAGCAAGGATGCCATAAGAATTCGAACTCTACTGCAAAAACATGCTTTTATTTGTCGTAAGAAGAAGCACGTGCTGCCTGGATACCACAAAAACAATCTACGTGCTGAAATTTATCATGCAAGTGTCAATTTAAAAAAAAGTATTTATTTAATAACCCAATTACCTTTAAGTCAATCTGATTATAATTACCCAATTACCTTTAAGTCAATCTGATTATAAAAAAATGATGAAAATGCAACAAAAAAAAAGCCTAATCTGAGTAATTTTTACTTTAAAGGTGATTCAAATATTTCAGTGTATTTTAAAAAGTAAAAAAAAAATTAAAAGACTCATGAATATTAGTTTAGTTATTTTTATTTTTTAAAAGTATTTTTTTTTATATTGCGGAACACTACCTGCAAAACAATAACCACTTTCAAAAACCAAATTACTATAATGGGCTCGAGGCCCATCTTGAATCACTTACTTGACCCGTGAATTGAAAATGCAAGCAATAAAATTCAAACTAAAGACGTCCTTGCACTGCACCCTGGACCGACTCCTTATTGTTTAATTACTGATAGTGTGATGGGTATTGCGATAATTTTATGATTATAATTTGAAAAAAAAAAATACGATAATTTTATGATTATAATTTGAAGAAAAAAATTATAAAAGTATTTTTAGGTAATGTTAGTTTAATATTTATATATATTTAGTTATAATTATAATTATAATTATAATTAAAAAATAATTTAATATATTTAGTTAATAAGATTTTATAAATTGAGGTTATAAAATAATTAAAAAATATATGTTAATATTAATAATTTTAATTTTAAATATTATAAATTTAATTATTGTTATGATATTATAAAATAAATAATAATTTATATAAAATATTTTTTATTATTTTATTAAATTATTTATAATTTTATTATATATGAAATTTATTTAACAAGAACTATAGTTTTTATAATTTTTTGAATATATAACAAAATTAAATAAAATATTATCAGAAAAAAATTAAAATTATAATTAAATTTTAAAATTATTATATTATTATACTGTTTTTTTAATTTATATAATGTTATTGAATAATATTAAATACTATTTTTTAATAAAATATAATTAAAAATTAAAAATTAAATTTTTTTATCGGGTAAAATTCAATTCAATATATTTAAATTTGGTGTATATCCTGACCATTCAATGTATTTAAATTTGGTGTATATCCTGACCATAAACAGTAAATAACGAATTAATTCACTCTCCATAAACGATATAAGAAATTGAGATGAGGTTAGAAAGCTGGTGTATCTTGAAACTGAATTTCTACCTATTTTTAAGTAGGTTTTATATTTTAAAAATACTAGTTAATACTTTAATTAAATTTAATTTTTCGTGGTTTTTTTTAAAACTCAACCGCTGCTGCTGCATGGACAAACACACTTTTAACTAAATTTATATTTGAATATGCTAAAAAAAAAGGGAAAATCAATTTATCCCCTATTAATAATAACAAATCAACTATTTTACCTCTGATATCCAATATCCAGTTCATTGTTTTTGTCTCCGATTGGCAAAAACATCAATTACAAATCACAATAGAACAATCCACACTGGTCTGGTCGGCACTGGGGGCTTTTTTGGATATCGATCACATGAGTGATAAAAAAACGCCGCACAGTGGATCAGCAACCAATCGCACATCCTCACCGATCATTTTGATGACAAGTCAAAGAAATTTGCAATGTCGATAAATTCTAAAACCATAGCCCGGTCGCTGGCTATTGAAAAATCAATCGACGCGAAGATTAATTTGAGAAACAGAAATGCTAGGGGATGGCAGAGAGACTCCTTCCAGGTACTGCGGATTCTGTTCGTTAATTGGGTTTTGCTTTTCAAAAGCTGCTGCAGAATTAATTCACTTTTATGTTGATGGTATTTGGAGATTGAATAGCACTTTTTCTTAGGATTTATTTGTGTGTGAGATTTTATTATAGAAATTGTCATTTAATTGGCAGTCATGAGTTGTTGTCTTTGGTGAAGAAACACTCCAAGTTGTTAGGGAGAAGAATTAGCTAGTTTTGTTTTTCTGTTGATAATGAACCGTGATGTTGTAGAGAATACGAGGATATGATTTCAATGATAAAGTGGATAGTACCGCTCCTTACTTTGTACGCAGTTGGGCACCTAAGGTAAAGAAGCAGCATACAATCGTGCCTTGGCTTGATTTTGCACGAGGGAAAGTTGTTGGTTGGTTGTTTGTGGACTTCTGCCCATAGCACGCTCAAGTATATGGTACTTAGACGTGACCTTTTTGTAAGTGGAAGAGTTGATTTTGCTAAGGTGCTCACTAAATTTACTTTCTCAACTAGTTGGATAATTTAGTCAGTGAAAGTTCAGCAGATGTGGATTGGAGGCACTCGTTTTAGTTGAATTTGGTTTCACATTCATTATACACAGTAACTGTGGCAATTTGCAGATATTTCGTTCCTCACATCATATCTTTACGTTCAACTTTATGTATAGTATTTGCAGTATTGCTAAATATTGCTCTGGAACTAGAGAAAAAAATTGAAATTTAAGATTTTTCACCTGCTTAAAAAAAGTCTGTGCTGTTAGAATACGAATTAATCCTAAAATGGCAAGGTTTATTAGCCATGTTCCAAAGAACTCTGTGATTGTGGATTCTTGTTTGTTGATTTTGTTTTCAGTCAACAAGTCCTTCGAAATCATCAAGCTGGTTAAGATACACAGTTGTCTCCTATATATAAGGTACTTCCCAGTTTTTATGTAGCACAATCATTTCTTTCGGAAATGTTTAAACATTTTCCTCCTTTTTCTTAGTTAAGTGAAATTCTATTTCATGGAGTGAACTTTTTCTGTGGTGTCTCTGCATGTTGAAAAGACTGTTTATGCATCTCCAATTCGTGTAGATTTTCATTTGGACTCAAAAAAGGGAAGTTCATTTGTTGTTAATAAGCTATTCTCTTAATTCATCCTTTTATCTTCAATTTTTATCTGACACTATCTCTGATGCATATCTAGGAAGTAGAGACACCAACTGCATATCCAGATCTGTTTTGCAATCGATGACTTCAACTCCACTTTTGATAAAGTGGTACTAGGCTTATTTCATGACAATTCACCATTGTGCTTGTTAATGCTTTAATTTGCAAGATCTACAGTGTACATTTTTCTATTGCAGCAATGTTTTTCTCACTAAAAGCTGTACTGAAATTTACTTTATTGCTGAATTGTTCTGATTTTCGATTATTGCTAAACTAGTGCAGCTATGAGCTCTGTCGTTGTGTGGCAAAAATGAGTTTTTTATTTGCATCAAGAATTTTATTGTTGCAGTTTCTGAACTTATATGCAGCTTGCAGAGGTATTAGAAACTGAAATGCCAGTAATTCTATTTGCTCATTTAATTCTTATATTTCTCTCTCTATCTCCCCCACCTCCTCTTCAACAGCTGGCAAGTCTTGATTTGGGAGTCTTCTTGGTCAATCCCCTGGGAAAACAGACAGACTCCACATGAAAGGTCCAGGAGGACGGGGGGAAGTTGAAGTAGCTGTTTCTGGTGTTGCAGGTTAAAGCGAAATCCTTTTCTTCCTAATATCTTGATCCTTTTTTTATTCTTTTATTCTTTCTTTTTTTTCTTGGGGGGTGGGGGGGACTCGTCCTACATCCCCTCTTTTTTTGGTTTTGGGTTTTCACACTCCAACTTGTTTTGCGAAAGAGCAGCTATTTTTTATTATTTGCTTAGATATGTGATAGAATGCATGGAGATTTCCATCATACTGAAATTAAGGTTTCATATTATCAGATCAAAGCCAGCACGATGGTGGCCCCTTTTCACCTGTTACTTTAAAGAAAGGATTTGGGATTGGCTCAGTTTTTTGAAAAGCAGCATCTGTGGCAGAAAGCATGATCTTCTGATGACGAGATGTTGCCCCTCAAATGCTGCTTAATGTCCATATCATTGCCCTGGGAATATATCGTTTATGATCTTTTTATTCAAGGTAAAATCACTGTTTTTGCTTTTTTATTCTTAATGAAGATAGGTTCAATTTTTGATTGTGTAATTGTATTACTCTTTACTAGAAGCGTCTTTATTTCTATAATCTTTCTCATTTTGCTATTAGCTGTGCCAATTGGTAAGCTTAAACTCAGTGTTGCAATTTTAGGTTATGAACATTATCTTTCCATGTTCATTCTTCTGTTGGGGGCTGGTACTGATTTCCTCACATGTACAAAAATAGTGTTAATGCATTTATTAATTGCAATATCAGGGAAGTCCTCTAAATATACTACATTATCACTTGTGAAAATTTACAAGGGACCAAGTGGTCGCCTGCAAGTGGAAATTTAGTGTGGGATTAGCAACTTTCGGATGATAAGCTTTAATGGAACTTGTAATTTAAGTAGTGGATGAGAATTCCCTTAAGTAGTGTTATAGGGCTGTATTGTGATGTTGTGATAATCAATCACGCAACTAATGTAAGCGCCAGGTGATGATTTCCACTCTCGAACTTCAATAGGCGTCCTTTTCATTTAAAGCAGCCGAATGTTTGACATTTTAGCAGCGCATTGGATCATTTGCCGGATCAAATTTGAACCTCAGCAACTCTTTTGTTGGATGAAATCTGATGTCAGAATCATGTTGTCTATGTGTCGTTTACATATTAAAATCCATTCCTACCAGGTTCAATGTATAGTTCTGTAAGTTTTATTTTTAACCATTTCCCATCCCCACACTCCTTTTTGCGGGCTGCCGTGGCTTAGAAAAATTTCAGCCATGCTTTCTTTTCGCCAGGTAAAGAAAGAAAAGCTCCGCAGGTACTTATCAGGATTTGAGGATTTAAATGTAAACTTGCTTGTGCGGGGATGCTGCGACCAATTAGCATACCGGATGCTAATAAAGGCAAGAACTGGACGATTCCCTTCGGCCTATCCTCATTAGTAGTTGGATCTTTTCTGCCTATGTCCAAGACTTTCCAAGACGCCCTTTTCCGTGCAGCTTAAGGTTTCTCCTTTTATTAGCTGACGGGAGACTGTTGGTTCATTCTCTTGCTTATCTGAGTAGCTTTATTCCAATTCCTTGGCGTATAAGCTTTGTCCCTTCCATCGAATGGTATTCAATATTCTCCTCGCGAAACGGATGCAGCTAAAGAATTCGCCAAAATAGTACGCAACCTTGTGTTATTTGTTGTGCTCTCATTTACGAGTCAATGTCATATTGCTACGATGCCTGTCGCGTATAAATTGAATGTTTTGCCATTTTCACGCTTTGTGTTTGTGTCTCTGGTGCCAAAGAAGTTGATGAAAAGGAGAATAAGAGGAGCGAATAAAAATTATTTATAACGTAATTAACTGTAGAATAAGCATTTGAATCAGAAACTGATGTGGAAGCACGGGAGCCTTAGATGATTAGTGTACGCTTTTTAATGCAGTTTTTATTTTGTCGACAATTCAATGTAAGAAATACAGAACACATCCATTTAATGATGATTTTTCTGTCCGGTAATATTTTAAAAACCACTTTCGAACATCCCTAAACAGAATCTAATCATCCATCATTTGTTTTATTTCCAAGAGATTTAAAGATGATGTATCACTGTCCGTGATGGCCCGCTAGTAATCTAACCATCCTATCCTATCCTATCTTATCTGCATACGCCATGGTGGGATTGAACAGCCGGCCTCAATCCCCAGATAATCGACGCCCTTTTTTTGCACGCCACACGCTACATTCTGTTTATTTTTGTGTTAAAATTGTGTTTTGTGCTTTTTAAAATTTTAATTTTTTATATTTAAATTATTTCGATAAGTTAGTATTAATAATAATTTATAAAAACATTATTTTATATGTTTCTAAATAAAAAATATTTTAAAAAACAACCCAGACAACATCTTAATCTGTTTTGGGCACTTCTTTACATAGCTGCATGCAGCTGCTGTTCTTTGGTCGACTATCTTTTCACGAAGCACTGCAATCCAAAGTTTTTTCTTTTTATCTGGATCTACACCTAAATGCAAAGTTTTTTCTTTTATTTTCTTTTTATCTGGATCTACACCTAAAATTCAAGTGGGATGTTGGTGCTATGTTAATTAACCCAGATAACCTTATAACATTACGATTATACATTGGTGCTATGTCTTCGATCACCGAACAACAAGAAGAGCCATAAACGTGCTTAGCTAAGGAAGGCAGTAGAAAATATCCGAAAAGCTGGTATCTGGATGATTTATTTAATAGCCATGATCTGCAGCACATGAAGACTACTTTGGTCCTGAAACACGATAAAGGTTGCAGGATGCTTAGATTCATTTTAGTTGATGAAACAAAAGTTAAAATAACAACAGATAAAGGCTTGCATGTTAGTCTCCACTATAGTTGCTTTTCATATTGTAACATTCTATAACCAGAAATTAACTGCCAACTAAGAAAACAAACAACAAACAAACTTGGAATATTCATGGCTCCTGTAAGTTAATACATAGTCCAACGCAATGTGCTTGCCATGATCGTAAGAAGCATATACTGTCTGCAAAAAAGTCTTGGGCATGCATTTCTATTTGAAAGCAGCTAGCTAGATAATCAACTTGCTTTCGGGAGAAGAGGAGTAAGACGTTGTTTGTTTTTGCGATAAGAACACCGTTTTCAAAAAATTACAACTTTTTTAGTGTTTTTTAAAAAATATATATTATCTTGATGAACGCATTAAATCACTCAACAAAAGAAACTGTTGATCTGGGAAACAAGAAAACTTGCAAGTTTTGCTTTGGAGAAAAGGATGTATAATATAAAAACTAAGATTTTCCTTTCTAATTTCTTGCGTGCAATGGAACCATAATAACCTTTCTCTTTTTAAAATTAAGCATAGTTCTGCTTTGGTCTTGCTTTGTTGCTAGTTTCCTGTCTTTATACATGCATGCCTACTCTTTTCGTTCCCTTGATGATGTGATTCTTGATTAATTTTTTCCGCTGCGTTGGTATGAATGTAACTGTCTATCGTGCATTTTTAATATTAATCTAAACTAATAATTAGATCAACTATAGAATCAGCAGAAATTCTGCTGAGTTGATGATTCATTAACACGGTAAGCATAGAAGTCCTATCCACTCATCAATGCCTAAATGATTAAAATGATTGAAAATTATTAACATGTTGAGTTCCAATCAAACCATGCATGGACTTATATATATAAACCAAACCGACAGAGTCCCCACTTCACGAAGTTCATGTCCATCTCCTTCGTTTCCCACACAACTGGTTGACACAGTCAGTGTTTAATCTGCTAAGAATAAGATTTTATTAATGTAATTTGTTGTGTTATGTTGTTTTCGCTTGATTCTTCGTGATTAAGCTAACCTAATTTTTTCTCCCTGACCCACACTCAATTCTCCACGAGAAATTCAAAAGGCAGACCAGAGCAGATAAAAGCACTCCCACCACCTTCCACGGAAAGCTGGGTCCACGTGAAAATAAATGCACATTTTCTGGACGAAGATGCCCTCGTCCTTTCTTCATGTGGGCCTCGAATGTCTTCACTCTTGGTGCATAAATAGCCAACCTCAGCAATTTATTCTTCCCTGTTCCCTTCCTTTCCTCCCTCCGGTTCAATTTGAAAAACCGGTTCATTAATTACTTCTGGTTTACTCATCATGTCCTTTGCCCAGGAAGCAGTCCAGTTCGAGTGCCCGGTTCAAGGCCCTGGGTTCACGGACAATGAGATTCAAGAGCTCTTATCTCTCCTCCGGTCACCCTCTCCTGGCCAAAACTCTGGTTCAAGCGGATCTAACCAAGCACTTTACTCTATCGACGAGAGGAGGCGCAGGCGCATGTTTTCTAACCGAGAGTCAGCCCGAAGGTCCCGCTGGAGAAAGAAGAGGCATTTAGAGGACCTCACACAACAATTGAACCGGTTGAAAATTGTAAACCGGGAGCTCAAGAACCGGTTGGGTTTAATTTTAAACCAGTCTCACGTATTATGGAGAGAGAACGACCGCTTAATGCTCGAATCTATAGCCCTCAAGTCCAGACTTTCGGATTTATGCTATGTTTTCGCTGCCATGCAAAAGTCACAACAACAATGTTCCTCGTTATAGCTTAAATTTTCACCAAAATAATCAGGCCTAATCATTAAGTTCTAATAAACTCACAAGAACATTATAGCTTAAATTTTAACCAAAATAATCTGATCATTAAGTTCTAATAAACTCACAAGAAAATATAAGAGCCCTCCCTCTCTCTAGAAGTGAAGGGCGTGGGTGTTAATTATTACTTTAATGTGGCCGTTCTTCAAATCCTGTTTTATGCAAAGCTAGCCCACGTTTCTATAGCATGTGAAGATTACTTTGAGACCCTGCCTTTAATTTGGTCTTGTCTAGGACTTCCTTTTTAGCAGGACAGCAGCCTCTTTCTTTTTCCTTCTTTCAAGCTCTTCTATCTACTAGCTTAGCTAGCTTGTGATGAGGTTAGGTCCTTCAGAATGTAATAGAGCTTCAGAGAGCAGCACTCGCGGGATCATTGGCTTCATGAATTGGTAGCATATATCGCTATCGTATTCAACCAGGGCATGGCTTGTGTAAATACATGTATTTGTTTTTGGAAAGTAGTAATGTGGAGTGCCATGTTCATGGGATTGCTACAACGCCGACGGCAATCAATTCATGCAAATGCTCATTTAAATTATTGGCTTTACATTTAATATTTCTTTACTACTTTTCCCAATTCTAATGATTTAACATGCCACTGTTCCATGTATCTATTTTCTACTAGACTCCATCAATGATTCTTTTGTAATTTTTTTTTTATCACTCTTAAAGGACAATGCTGTATATAAAATATTATAAAAATATATTAAAAAAATAGCTAAGAATTGTTAATGGATGCTCTCAAGATAATAGTTAGGAATTTGTTCAGTCTAATTCACTAATTCCCTGTCTCGTAATTGAATTTATTGCACACTTAAAAATTACTATACAAAATAGCTCACAGCTCCTTTTTTTAAAAAAATTAATCCAACAAACTTAGCCTTGTAAATGGTATTTGGATAACTAAAGAGTAAGGATACATTTTAAAATGATACATTTAAAAAGTCTATATGTTTATTTAAAAAAAATATATATTTAACCCCCTAAAAAACACGGTTAAAATAGCTGCTAATATGTATGTAGGTACCAGGGGTGATGTCCAAGAGTGTCTCGTAAAAGGGGCCCTTTTTGTTCCAGGTGCGAGGAGTGGATTAGAATCATAAGATTTGTAATCCCCATAAAATCATAAAAGTAGGAATCAATCTGGAGGAGATTATATATACGTGTATTCATGTCCCAATCACTCAAAGAAAAACCGCAAAAGATGCATGCGTGGTTCGTTCCCCCTAGCCTAAAAAGTGATCAGATGGCCAATCATGAGATCAAGCTCTCGCATATATGTCATCTTATGGTTGATTATTGCGTAGTTGCGACTGTTGACTCAAGTTCTACGCAAAACAAGACACTTTTTTGTATTTTAAAAATATTTTAAAATTTTATTTATTTATTTATTTATATTTATAATTAATATTTTTTTAATATTTTCTAAATCATTTTGATGAGTTAATATTAAAAATAATATTTTTATTATATTTATAAATAAAAAAAACTTTAAAAAATAACTGCAGTTATATTTTTAAACACTTATTCCATTTTTTTAGACTTTTTTTTCACTTGTGAGCAGGGTAAAATATTTTAATTTTTTTATTTAGTACTTAAATATAAAATAGTATTAATATTTTTTAATTTAAATAAATAAATTTTTTAATATTAAATTTGACTTCCCTGTCAAATACTATCAGCTCCACTCTTCCTTGCAATTTATCTCCAGTGGTAAAAAAAGGGTAATGTGTATTTAGTTAGTGTTTAAAAACACAGTTATATTTGAATTTTTTTTAAAATTAATTTTTTAATTAAAAATTAATTTTTTATTTGTTTTAAATTGTTTTAATGTGCTAATCTTAAAAATTATTTTTAAAAATAAAAAAATATTATTTTAATACATTTCAAAACCCAAAAATATTTTATAAAGCAACTATAACTATATTCAGATATATTCTTAGTACTGCAACAGATCATTGCAATTCTAAGTTTTGAAAGGGACAACTAAAAGCTTGAAGGAATTCTTTTTGACAGGAAGCATGTATTAAATGGTATTTAGAAAAGTTATTTTAATATATTTTTAAATAAAAAATATTTTTAAAAATAACCATAATTATACTCCTTTCATTTTCCTCATGCCTCTGTCTTCACTTGCAATTTTTCTCAAGCTATAAAAAAAGATTGGGTATATTTAATATTATGATAGATCATTGAAATTTTAAATTAAAAAAGAAAAAGCTAGAAGCTTGATGGAATTCTAAATTAAAAAAGAAAAAGCTACAAGCTTGATGAAATTCTAAATCAAAAAAGAAAGTGTTAGAAATTTAATGAAATTGTTTTTGATGGGAAGTATATGTATTAAATAGTATTTATAAATATGATAATAATTATTTTAAAAATATTTTTTATTTAAAAGTATGAAAAAAATTAAATTTTCATAGGGTACAACTGAACTCAAACTAAGGTTTTGTTTGTTTGCAAGAAAGTTGATTTTTTTTTAAATGAATTCCGAGAAAAATGAATTCCTGAAAAATGAAGTATTTTTCAATGTTTGATAGTGTTATAGAAAATGAACCGGAAAACACTTTCTAATATTTGGTTATGTTATAGAAAATAAACTGTAAAATAATTTATTAATATTTTATTTTTTTTTTTTTTTTTAAAATCTTAGGAAATAAAAGGTTGAATAAAAATAAAATTAAAAAATATAATTTCATAAATTATCTTAAAAAAATAAATAATAATCAAAATAATAAAGATCAGATCTAAAAAGAAAGATGAAAAAATTAAAATAATAATAATTAAAATGTCATAAAGTATTTCAAATAAAATAAGTAACAATAAAAAGAATGAGGACCAAATTTGATAA